>NC_080482.1:18270000-18570000 GCF_030265055.1 Doryrhamphus excisus | reverse complement strand
CCGGTGGGCCAACGGCTACCGCGGTAGCACCTAGCAAGAAAGCCTCAAGTACGGAAAAAGTTGATGCAGTCCCATAGTGTCCCCACATCATGCCAAGTGTGTAATTGCCTTTAAACTTGAGTAAATTAGCTTAAATGCTAACATGCTAACAATCGTTATGCTAGCACCTAGCAAGAGAGCCTCAAGTTTAGAAAGTGCCAAGGTTGTCCTATAACCTCCCTACATCATGCCATGTGTGTATTTGCCTTTAAATGTGAGTAAATTAGCTTAAATGCTAACATGCTAACAGTTATCATGCTAGCACCTAGCAAGAGAGCCTCAAGTTTAGAAAGTGCCAAGGTTGTCCTATAACCTCCCTATATCATGCCATGTGTGTATTTGCCTTTAGACATGAGTAAATTAGCTTAAATGCTAACATGCTAGCACCTAGCAAGACAGCCTTAAGTTTAGAAACTGCCAAGGATGTCCTATGACGTCCCTGCATCATGCATGTGTGTATTTGCCTTTAAACGTGAGCAAATTAGCTTAAATGCTAACATGCTAACAGTCATCATGCTAGCACCTAGCAAGAGAGTCCCAAGTTTAGAAAGTGCCAAGGTTGTCCTATAACCTCCCTACATCATGCCATGTGTGTATTTGCCTTTAAACATGAGTAAATTAGCTTAAATGCTAACATGCTAACAATCATTATGCTAGCACCTAGCAAGAGAGCCTCAAGTTTAGAAAGTGCCAAGGTTGTCCTATAACCTCCCTACATCATGCCATGTGTGTATTTGCCTTTAGACATGATTAAATTATCTTAAATGCTAACATGCTAACGGCTACCATGCTAGCACCTAGCAAGAGAGCATCAAGTTGAGAAAGTGCCAAGGTTGTCCTACAACCTCCCCACATCATGTCATGTGTGTATTTGCCTTTAAACATGAGTAAATTAGCTTAAATGCTAACATGCTAACCATCATTATGCTAGCACCTAGCAAGAGAGCCTCAAGTTTAGAAAGTGCCAAGGTTGTCCTATAACCTCCCTACACCATGCCATATGTGTATTTGCCTGAAGACATGAGTAAATTAGCTTCAATGCTAACATGCTAACGGCTACCATGCTAGCACCTAGCAAGAGAGCATCAAGTTGAGAAAGTGCCAAGGTTGTCCTATAACCTCCCTACATCATGCCATGTGTGTATTTGCCTTTAGACATGAGTAAATTAGTTTAAATGCTAACATGCTAACGGCTACCATGCTAGCACCTAGCAAGAGGGTTTCAAGTTTACAAAGTGCCAAGGTTGTCCTATAACCTCCCTATATCATGCCATGTGTGCATTTGCCTTTAAACGTGAGTAAATTAGCTTAGATGCTAACATGCTAACAGTTATCATGCTAGCACCTAGCAAGAGAGCCTCAAGTTTAGAAAGCGCCAAGGTTGTCCTATAACCTCCCTACACCATGCCATGTGTGTATTTGCCTGAAGACATGAGTAAATTAGCTTAAATGCTAACATGCTAACGGCTACCATGCTAGCACCTAGCAAGAGAGCATCAAGTTTAGAAAGTGCCAAGGTTGTCCTATAACCTCCCTACATCATGCCATGTGTGTATTTGCCTTTAGACATGAGTAAATTACCTTAAATTCTAACATGCTAACGGCTACCATGCTAGCGCCTAGCAAGAGGGCCTCAAGTTTAGAAAGTGCCAAGGTTGTCCTATAACCTCCCGACATCATGCCATGTGTTTATTTGCCTTTAGACATGAGTAAATTAGCTTAAATGCTAACATGCTAACGGCTAACATGCTAGCACCTAGCAAGACGGCCTCAAGTTTAGAAACTGCCAAGGTTGTCCTATAACCTCCCTACATCATGCCATGTGTGTATTTGCCTTTAGACCTGAGTAAATTAGCTTAAATGCTAACATGCTAACAGTTATCATGCTAGCACCTAGCAAGAGAGCCTCAAGTTTAGAAAGTGCCAAGGTTGTCCTATAACCTCCCTACATCATGCCATGTGTGTATTTGCCTTTAGACATGAGTAAATTAGCTTAAATGCTAACATGCTAACAGTCATCATGCTAGCACCTAGCAAGAGAGTCCCAAGTTTAGAAAGTGCCAAGGTTGTCCTATAACCTCCCGACATCATGCCATGTGTGTATTTGCCTTTAGACATGCGTAAATTAGCTTAAATGCTAACATGCTAACGGATAACATGCTAGCACCTAGCAAGACAGCCTCAAGTTTAGAAACTGCCAAGGTTGTCCTATAACCTCCCCACATCATGTCATGTGTGTATTTGCCTTTTAACGTGAGTAAATTAGCTTGAATGCTAACATGCTAACAATCATTATGCTAGCACCTAGCAAGAGAGCCTCAAGTTTAGAAAGTGCCAAGGTTGTCCTATAACCTCCCTACATCATGCCATGTGTGTATTTGCCTTTAGATGTGAGTAAATTAGCTTAAATGCTAACATGCTAGCATGCTAGCAATTAGCATTTAGCCACAGAGAGACTTCAGAAGTTTATCTCAAAAATTAGCCATCAATCACGTTTCTACGTGGCCGTATGGCTGAGCTACAAGGCTGTGAAAAGTCTGTAAATTCTCATTCTTTTCACTGGCATGAGCTGTTCTAAAAATAGCCCAAATGTCCCTAATTTTTTGTACCATTGATTTTTGCGTTTTTCAAACGCGAATAGCGTCGCCATGGTTACACAAAACGTTCCAAAACATAAATACCGCTGTAGTCCCGAGTGCCACGTTTCCGGCGGTGTAACATGTGTGGGGATCCTTCCTGCGGTTTTGGCCGCATTACGCGCACAAAAGTGGGAAGATTAAGATATAAGAATAATAATAATAGCTAAACAACAATAACAATATGGGCTGGCTCAGTGGCCAGCCCATAGACTGCTACTGCAAGTAGCAGTCTATGGGCTGGCTACTGGGCCAGTCCATAACTAGAAAATTCCCGCGGAAATTTTGATGGACTGGCCACCTGTGCTGTGAACCTCGGGCCCGGTGGGCCAACGGCTACCGCGGTAGCACCTAGCAAGAAAGCCTCAAGTACGGAAAAAGTTGATGCAGTCCCATAGTGTCCCCACATCATGCCAAGTGTGTAATTGCCTTTAAACTTGAGTAAATTAGCTTAAATGCTAACATGCTAACAATCATTATGCTAGCACCTAGCAAGCGAGCCTCAAGTTTAGAAAGTGCCAAGGTTGTCCTATAACCTCCCTACATCATGCCATATGTGTATTTGCCTTTAAACGTGAGTAAATTGGCTTAAATGCTAACATGCTAACAGTTATCATGCTAGCACCTAGCAAGAGAGCCTCAAGTTTAGAAAGTGCCAAGGTTGTCCTATAACCTCCCTACACCATGCCATATGTGTATTTGCCTGAAGACATGAGTAAATTAGCTTAAATGCTAACATGCTAACGGCTACCATGCTAGCACCTAGCAAGAGGGTTTCAAGTTTAGAAAGTGCCAGGGTTGTCCTATAACCTCCCTATACCATGCCATGTGTGTATTTGCCTTTAAATGTGAGTAAATTAGCTTAAATGTTAATATGCTAACAGTTATCATGCTAGCACCTAGCAAGAGGGCCTCAAGTTTAGAAAGTGCCAAGGTTGTCCTATAACCTCCCTACATCATGTCATGTGTGCATTTGCCTGTAGACATGAGTAAATTAGCTTAAATGCTAACATGCTAACGGCTACCATGCTAGCACCTAGCAAGAGACCCTCAAGTTTAAAAAGTGCCAAGGTTGTCCTATAACCTCCCTACATCATGCCATGTGTGCAATTGCCTTTAAACGTGAGTAAATTAGCTTAAATGCTAACATGCTAACGGCTACCATGCTCGCACCTAGCAAGAGGGTTTCAAGTTTAGAAAGTGCCAGGGTTGTCCTATAACCTCCCTATACCATGCCATGTGTGTATTTGCCTTTAAACGTGAGTAAATTAGCTTAAATGCTAACATGCTAACAATCATTATGCTAGCACCTAGCAAGAGCGCCTCAAGTTTAGAAAGTGCCATGGTTGTCCTATAACCTCCCTACACCATGCCATATGTGTATTTGCCTGAAGACATGAGTAAATTAGCTTAAATGCTAACATGCTAACGGCTACCATGCTAGCACCTAGCAAGAGAGCATCAAGTTGAGAAAGTGCCAAGGTTGTCCTATAACCTCCCTACATCATGCCATGTGTGTATTTGCCTTTAGACATGAGTAAATTAGCTTAAATTTTAACATGCTAACGGCTACCATGCTAGCACCGAGCAAGAGGGTTTCAAGTTTACAAAGTGCCAAGGTTGTCCTATAACCTCCCTACATCATGCCATGTGTGTATTTGCCTTTAAACGTGAGTAAATTAGCTTAGATGCTAACATGCTAACAGTTATCATGCTAGCACCTAGCAAGAGAGCCTCAAGTTTAGAAAGCGCCAAGGTTGTCCTATAACTTCCAGACATCATGCCATGTGTGTATTTGCCTTTAGACATGAGTAAATTAGCTTAAATGCTAACATGCTAACGGCTACCATGCTAGCACCTAGCAAGAGGGTTTCAAGTTCAGAAAGTGCCAAGGTTGTCCTATAATCTCCCTATATCATGCCACGTGTGTATTTGCCTTTAAATGTGAGTAATTTAGCTTAAATGCTAACATGCTACCAGTTATCATGCTAGCACCTAGCAAGAGAGCCTCAAGTTTAGAAAGTGCCAAGGTTGTCCTATAACCTCCCTACATCATGCCATGTGTGTATTTGCCTTTAGACATGACTAAATTAGCTTAAATGCTAACATGCTAACGGCTACCATGCTAGCACCTAGCAAGAAGGTTTCAAGTTTACAAAGTGCCAAGGTTGTCCTATAACCTCCCTATATCATGCCATGTGTGTATTTGCCTTTAAACTTGACTAAATTAGCTTAGATGCTAACATGCTAACAGTTATCATGCTAGCACCTAGCAAGAGAGCCTCAAGTTTAGAAAGTGCCAAGGTTGTCCTATAACCTCCCTACATCATGCCATGTGTGTATTTGCCTTTAGACATGAGTAAATTAGCGTAAATGCTAACATGCTAACATGCTAGCAATTAGCATTTAGCCACAAAGAGAGTTCAGAAGTTTATCTAAAAAATGAGCCATCAATCACGTTTCTACGTGGCCGTATGGCTGAGCTACAAGGCTGTGAAATGTCTGTAAATTCTCGTTTTCTCTGGAATGCGGCTGTTCTAAAAATAGAATTCTGTACCTAATCTACTGGCCCATTTTTGAACGTTTCGGTTAATAGCGTCGCCATGGTTACACAAAAAGTTCCAAAAAATAAATACCGCTGTAGTCCCAAGCGCCACGATTCCGACGGTGTAACATGTGTGGGGGTCCTTCTTGCGGTTTTGGCCGCATTACGCGCGCAAAAAACGGAAGATTAAGATATAATAATAACTAGAAAATTCCCGCGGAAATTTTGATGGACTGGCCACCTGTGCTGTGAACCTCGGGCCCGGTGGGCCAACGGCTACTGCGGTAGCACCTAGCAAGAACGCCTCAAGTACGGAAAAAGTTGACGCAGTCCCATAGTGTCCCCACATCATGCCAAGTGTGTAATTGCCTTTAAACTTGAGTAAATTAGCTTAAATGCTAACATGCTAACAATCATTATGCTAGCACCTAGCAAGAGAGCCTCAAGTTTAGAAAGTGCCAAGGTTGTCCTATAACCTCCCTACATCATGCCATGTGTGTATTTGCCTTTAGACATGAGTAAATTAGCTTAAATGCTAACATGCTAGCACCTAGCAAGACAGCCTTAAGTTTAGAAACTGCCAAGGATGTCCTATGACGTCCCTGCATCATGCATGTGTGTATTTGCCTTTAAACGTGAGCAAATTAGCTTAAATGCTAACATGCTAACAGTCATCATGCTAGCACCTAGCAAGAGAGTCCCAAGTTTAGAAAGTGTCAAGGTTGTCCTATCACCTCCCTACATCATACCATGTGTGTATTTGCCTTTAAACGTGAGTAAATTAGCTTAAATGCTAACATGCTAACAATCATTATGCTAGCACCTAGCAAGAGAGCCTCAAGTTTAGAAAGTGCCAAGGTTGTCCTATAACCTCCCTACATCATGCCATGTGTGTATTTGCCTTTAGACATGAGTAAATTAGCTTAAATGCTAACATGCTAACAGTCATCATGCTAGCACCTAGCAAGAGAGTCCCAAGTTTAGAAAGTGCCAAGGTTGTCCTATAACCTCCCCACATCATGTCATGTGTGTATTTGCCTTTAGACATGAGTAAATTAGCTTAAATGCTAACGGCTAACATGCTAGCACCTAGCAAGACAGCCTCAAGTTTAAAAACTACCAAGGTTGTCCTATAACCTCCCTACATCATGTCATGTGTGAATTTGCCTTTAAACGTGAGTAAATTAGCTTAAATGCTAACAAGCTAACAATCATTATGCTAGCACCTAGCAAGAGAGCCTCAAGTTTAGAAAGTGCCAAGGATGTCCTATGACGTCCCTACACCATGCCATGTGTGTATTTTCCTTTAGACATGAGTAAATTAGCCTAAATGCTAACATGCTAAAGGCTACCATGCTAGCACCTAGCAAGAGAGCCTCAAGTTTAGAAAGTGCCAAGGTTGTCCTATAACCTCCCCACATCATGCCATGTGTGTATTTGCCTTTAAACGTGAGTAAATTAGCTTAAATGCTAACATGCTAACAGTCATTATGCTATCACCTAGCAAGAGAGCCTCAAGTTTAGAAAGTGCCAAGGATGTCCTATAACGTCCCCGCATCATGCATGTGTGTATTTGCCTTTAAACAAGAGCAAAGTAGCTTAAATGCTAACATGCTAACAGTCATCATGCTAGCACCTAGCAAGAGAGCCTCAAGTTTAGAAAGTGCCAAGGTTGTCCTATAACCTCCCTACATCATGCCATGTGTGTATTTGCCTTTAGACATGAGCAAATTAGCTTAAATGCGAACATGCTAACGGCTAACATGCTAGCACCTAGCAAGACAGCCTCAAGTTTAGAAACTGCCAAGGATGTCCTATAACGTCCCTGCATCATGCATGTGTGTATTTGCCTTTAAACATGAGCAAATTAGTTTAAATGCTAACATGCTAACGGCTAACATGCTAGCACCTAGCAAGAGAGTTTCAAGTTTACAAAGTGCCAAGGTTGTCCTTCAACCTCCCTATATCATGCCATGTGTGTATTTGCCTTTAAACGTGGGTAAATTAGCTTAAATGCTAAGATGCTAACAGTCATCATGCTAGCACCTAGCAAGAGAGTCCCAAGTTTAGAAAGTGCCAAGGTTGTCCTATAACATCCCCACATCATGCCATGTGTGTATTTGCCTTTAAACGTGAGTAAATTAGCTTATATGCTAACACGCTAACAGTCATTATGCTAGCATCTAGCAAGAGAGCCTCAAGTTTAGAAAGTGCCAAGGATGTCCTATAACGTCCCTGCATCATGCATGTGTGTATTTGCCTTTAAACATGAGCAAATTGGATTAAATGCTAACATGCTAACAGTCATCATGCTAGCACCTAGCAAGACAGCCTCAAGTTTAGAAACTGCCAAGGTTGTCCTATAACCTCCCTACATCATGCCATGTGTGTTTGCCTTTAGACATGAGTAAATTAGCTTAAATGCTAACATGCTAACGGCTAACATGCTAGCACCGAGCAAGACAGCCTCAAGTTTAGAAACTGCCAAGGATGTCCTATAACGTCCCTGCATCATGTCATGTGTGTATTTGCCTTTAAACGTGAGTAAATTAGCTTAAATGCTAATATGCTAACAATCATTATGCTAGCACCTAGCAAGAGAGCCTCAAGTTTAGAAAGTGCCAAGGTTGTCCTATAACCTCCCTACACCATGCCATATGTGTATTTGCCTTTAGACATGAGTAAATTAGCTTAAATGCTAACATGCTAACGGCTACCATGCTAGCACCTAGCAAGAGAGCCTCAAGTTTAGAAACTGCTAAGGTTGTCCTATAACCTCCCTACATCATGTCATGTGTGCAATTGCCTTTAAACGTGAGTAAATTAGCTTAAATGCTAACATGCTAACGGGTCCATGCTAGCACCTAGCAAGAGAGCCTCAAGAACCGAAAAAGTTGATGCAGTCCCATAGTGTCCCCACATCATGCCAAGTGTGTAATTGCCTTTAAACTTGAGTAAATTAGCTTAAATGCTAACATGCTAACAATCATTATGCTAGCACCTAGCAAGAGAGCCTCAAGTTTAGAAAGTGCCAAGGTTGTCCTATAACCTCCCTACATCATGCCATGTGTGTATTTGCCTTTAAACATGAGTAAATTAGCTTAAATGCTAACATGCTAACAGTTATCATGCTAGCACCTAGCAAGAGAGCCTCAAGTTTAGAAAGTGCCAAGGTTGTCCTATAACCTCCCTATATCATGCCATGTGTGTATTTGCCTTCAATGTGAGTAAATTAGCTTAAATGCTAACATGCTAACAGTCGTCATGCTAGCACCTAGCAAGAGAGCCTCAAGTTTAGAAAGTGCCAAGGTTGTCCTATAACCTCCCTACATCATGCCATGTGTGTATTTGCCTTTAGACATGAGTAAATTAGCTTAAATGCTAACATGCTAACGGCTAACATGCTAGCACCTAGCAAGACAGCCTCAAGTTTAGAAACTGCCAAGGATGCCCTATAACGTCCCAGCATCATGCATGTGTGTATTTGCCTTTAAACATGAGCAAAGTAGCTTAAATGCTAACATGCTAACAGTCATCATGCTAGCACCTAGCAAGAGAGTCCCAAGTTTAGAAAGTGCCAAGGTTGTCCTATAACATCCCTACATCATGCCATGTGTGTATTTGCCTTTAGACATGAGTAAATTAGCTTAAATGTTAACATGCTAACGACTAACATGCTAGCACCTAGCAAGACAGCCTCAATTTTAGAAAGTGCCAAGGTTGTCCTATAACCTCCCTACACCATGCCATATGTGTATTTGCCTTTAGACATGAGTGAATTAGCTTAAATGCTCACATGCTAACAGTCATCATGCTAGCACCTAGCAAGAGAGCATCAAGTTGAGAAAGTGCCAAGGTTGTCCTATAACCTCCCTACATCATGCCATGTGTGTATTTGCCTTTAGACATGAGTAAATTAGCTTCAATGCTAACATGCTAACGGCTACCATGCTAGCACCTAGCAAGAGGGTTTCAAGTTTAGAAAGTTCCAAGGTTGTCCTATAACCTCCCTATATCATGCATGTGTGTATTTGCCTTTAAACGTGAGTAAATTAGCTTAAATGCTAACATGCTAACAGTTATCATGCTAGCACCTAGCAAGACAGCCTCAAGTTTAGAAACTACCAAGGTTGTCCTATAACCGCCCCAGATCATGTCATGTGTGTATTTGCCTTTAAACTTGAGTAAATTAGCTTAAATGCTAACATGCTAACGGCTACCATGCTAGCACCTAGCAAGAGAGCCTCAAGTTTAGAAACTGCCAAGGTTGTCCTTTGACCTCCCTACATCATGCCATGTGTGTATTTGCCTTTAGACATGAGTAAATTAGCTTAAATGCTAACATGCTAGCACCTAGCAAGACAGCCTTAAGTTTAGAAACTGCCAAGGATGTCCTATGACGTCCCTGCATCATGCATGTGTGTATTTGCCTTTAAACGTGAGCAAATTAGCTTAAATGCTAACATGCTAACAGTCATCATGCTAGCACCTAGCAAGAGAGTCCCAAGTTTAGAAAGTGCCAAGGTTGTCCTATCACCTCCCTACATCATGCCATGTGTGTATTTGCCTTTAAACGTGAGTAAATTAGCTTAAATGCTAACATGTTAACAATCATTATGCTAGCACCTAGCAAGAGAGCCTCAAGTTTAGAAAGTGCCAAGGTTGTCCTATAACCTCCCTACATCATGCGTTGTGTGTATTTGCCTTTAGACATGAGTAAATTAGCTTAAATGCTAACATGCTAACGGCTACCACGCTAGCACCTAGCAAGAGAGCATCAAGTTGAGAAAGTGCCAAGGTTGTCCTATAACCTCCCCACATCATGTCATGTGTGTATTTGCCTTTAAACGTGAGTAAATTAGCTTAAATGCTAACATGCTAACAATCATTATGCTAGCACCTAGCAAGAGAGCCTCAAGTTTAGAAAGTGCCAAGGTTGTCCTATAACCTCCCTACACCATGCCATATGTGTATTTGCCTGAAGACATGAGTAAATTAGCTTAAATGCTAACATGCTAACGGCTACCATGCTAGCACCTAGCAAGAGAGCATCAAGTTGAGAAAGTGCCAAGGTTGTCCTATAACCTCCCTACATCATGCCATGTGTGTATATACCTTTAGACATGAGTAAATTAGCTTAAATGCTAACATGCTAACGGCTACCATGTTAGCACCTAGCAAGAGGGTTTCAAGTTTACAAAGTGCCAAGGTTGTCCTATAACCTCCCTATGTCATGCCATGTGTGTATTTGCCTTTAAACGTGAGTAAATTAGCTTAAATGCTAACATGCTAACATGCTAGCAATTAGCATTTAGCCACAGAGAGAGTTCAGACGTTTATCTCAAAAATGAGCCATCAATCACGTTTCTACGTGGCCGTATGGCTGAGCTAAAAGGCTGTGAAAAGTCTGTAAATTCTCGTTTCCTATGTGCTGTTCTAAAAATAGAACAAGAATTTCCCTAATCAAGTGGCCCATTTTTTAACGTTTTCGTTAATAGCGTCGCCATGGTTACACAAAACTTTCCAAAAATTAAATACCGCTGTAGTCCCGAGCGCCACGTTTCCGACGGTGTAACATGTGTGGGGGTCCTTCTTGCGGTTTTGGCCGCATTACGCGCGCAAAAAGTGGAAGATTAAGATATAAGAATAAAAAAAATAATAATAACTAGAAAATTCCCGCGGAAATTTTGATGGACTGGCCACCTGTGCTGTGAACCTCGGGCCCGGTGGGCCAACGGCTACCGCGGTAGCACCTAGCAAGAAAGCCTCAAGTACGGAAAAAGTTGATGCAGTCCCATAGTGTCCCCACATCATGCCAAGTGTGTAATTGCCTTTAAACTTGAGTAAATTAGCTTAAATGCTAACATGCTAACAATCATTATGCTAGCACCTAGCAAGAGAGCCTCAAGTTTAGAAAGTGCCAAGGTTGTCCTATAACCTCCCTGCATCATGCCATGTGTGTATTTGCCTTTAAATGTGAGTAAATTAGCTTAAATGCTAACATGCTAACAGTTATCATGCTAGCACCTAGCAAGAGAGCCTCAAGTTTAGAAAGTGCCAAGGTTGTCCTATAACCTCCCTATATCATGCCATGTGTGTATTTGCCTTTAGACATGAGTAAATTAGTTTAAATGCTAACATGCTAGCACCTAGCAAGACAGCCTTAAGTTTAGAAACTGCCAAGGATGTCCTATGACGTCCCTGCATCATGCATGTGTGTATTTGCCTTTAAACGTGAGCAAATTAGCTTAAATGCTAACATGCTAACAGTCATCATGCTAGCACCTAGCAAGAGAGTCCCAAGTTTAGAAAGTGCCAAGGTTGTCCTATCACCTCCCTACATCATGCCATGTGTGTATTTGCCTTTAAACATGAGTAAATTAGCTTAAATGCTAACATGCTAACAATCATTATGCTAGCACCTAGCAAGAGAGCCTCAAGTTTAGAAAGTGCCAAGGTTGTCCTATAACCTCCCTACATCATGCCATGTGTGTATTTGCCTTTAGACATGATTACATTAGCTTAAATGCTAACATGCTAACGGCTACCATGCTAGCACCTAGCAAGAGAGCATCAAGTTGAGAAAGTGCCAAGGTTGTCCTACAACCTCCCCACATCATGTCATGTGTGTATTTGCCTTTAAACATGAGTAAATTAGCTTAAATGCTAACATGCTAACAATCATTATGCTAGCACCTAGCAAGAGAGCATCAAGTTGAGAAAGTGCCAAGGTTGTCCTAGAACCTCCCTACATCATGCCATGTGTGTATTTGCCTTTAGACATGAGTAAATTAGCTTAAATGCTAACATGCTAACGGCTACCATGCTAGCACCTAGCAAGAGGGTTTCAAGTTTACAAAGTGCCAAGGTTGTCCTATAACCTCCCTATATCATGCCATGTGTGTATTTGCCTTTAAACGTGAGTAAATTAGCTTAGATGCTAACATGCTAACAGTTATCATGCTAGCACCTAGCAAGAGGGTTTCAAGTTTACAAAGTGCCAAGGTTGTCCTATAACCTCCCTATATCATGCCGTGTGTGTATTTGCCTTTAAACGTGAGTAAATTAGCTTAGATGCTAACATGCTAACAGTTATCATGCTAGCACCTAGCAAGAGAGCCTCAAGTTTAGAAAGCGCCAAGGTTGTCCTATAACCTCCAGACATCATGCCATGTGTGTATTTGCCTTTAGACATGAGTAAATTAGCTTAAATGCTAACATGCTAACGGCTACCATGCTAGCACCTAGCAAGAGGGTTTCAAGTTCAGAAAGTGCCAAGGTTGTCGTATACCCTCCCTACATCATGCCATGTGTGTATTTGCCTTTAGACATGAGCAAATTAGCTCAAATGCTAACATGCTAACGGCTAACATGCTACCACATAGCAAGAGAGTTCCATTTTTAGAAAGTGCCAAGGTTGTCCTATAACCTCCCTACATCATGCCATCTGTGTATTTGCCTTTAGACATGAGCAAATTAGCTTAAATGCTAACATGCTAACGGCTAACATGCTAGCACCTAGCAAGACAGCCTCAAGTTTAGAAACTGCCAAGGTTGTCCTATAACGTCCCTGCATCATGCATGTGTGTATTTGCCTTTAAACAAAAGCAAATTAGCTTAAATGCTAACATGCTAACAGTCATCATGCTAGCACCTAGCAAGAGAGTCCCAAGTTTAGAAAGTGCCAAGGTTGTCCTATAACCTCCCTACACCATGCCATATGTGTGTTTGCCTGAAGACATGAGTAAATTAGCTTCAATGCTAACATGCTAACGGCTACCATGCTAGCACCTAGCAAGAGAGCATCAAGTTGAGAAAGTGCCAAGGTTGTCCTATAACCTCCCTACATCATGCCATGTGTGTATTTGCCTTTAGACATGAGTAAATTAGCTTAAATGCTAACATGCTAACGGCTACCATGCTAGCACCTAGCAAGAGAGCATCAAGTTGAGAAAGTGCCAAGGTTGTCCTAGAACCTCCCTACATCATGCCATGTGTGTATTTGCCTTTAGACATGAGCAAATTAGCTTAAATGCTAACATGCTAACGGCTAACATGCTACCACATAGCAAGACAGCCTCAAGTTTAGAAACTGCAAAGGATGTCCAATAACGTCCCTGCATCATGCATGTGTGTATTTGCCTTTAAACATGAGCAAATTAGCTTAAATGCTAACATGCTAACAGTCATCATGCTAGCACCTAGCAAGAGAGTTCCATTTTTAGAAAGTGCCAAGGTTGTCCTATAACCTCCCTACATCATGCCATCTGTGTATTTGCCTTTAGACATGAGCAAATTAGCTTAAATGCTAACATGCTAACGGCTAACATGCTAGCACCTAGCAAGACAGCCTCAAGTTTAGAAACTGCCAAGGTTGTCCTATAACGTCCCTGCATCATGCATGTGTGTATTTGCCTTTAAACATAAGCAAATTAGCTTAAATGCTAACATGCTAACAGTCATCATGCTAGCACCTAGCAAGAGAGTCCCAAGTTTAGAAAGTGCCAAGGTTGTCCTATAACCTCCCTACACCATGCCATATGTGTGTTTGCCTGAAGACATGAGTAAATTAGCTTCAATGCTAACATGCTAACGGCTACCATGCTAGCACCTAGCAAGAGAGCATCAAGTTGAGAAAGTGCCAAGGTTGTCCTATAACCTCCCTACATCATGCCATGTGTGTATTTGCCTTTAGACATGAGTAAATTAGCTTAAATGCTAACATGCTAACGGCTACCATGCTAGCACCTAGCAAGAGAGCATCAAGTTGAGAAAGTGCCAAGGTTGTCCTAGAACCTCCCTACATCATGCCATGTGTGTATTTGCCTTTAGACATGAGTAAATTAGCTTAAATGCTAACATGCTAACGGCTACCATGCTAGCACCTAGCAAGAGGGTTTCAAGTTTACAAAGTGCCAAGGTTGTCCTATAACCTCCCTATATCATGCCATGTGTGTATTTGCCTTTAAACGTGAGTAAATTAGCTTAGATGCTAACATGCTAACAGTTATCATGCTAGCACCTAGCAAGAGGGTTTCAAGTTTACAAAGTGCCAAGGTTGTCCTATAACCTCCCTATATCATGCCGTGTGTGTATTTGCCTTTAGACATGAGCAAATTAGCTTAAATGCTAACATGCTAACGGCTAACATGCTACCACATAGCAAGACAGCCTCAAGTTTAGAAACTGCAAAGGATGTCCAATAACGTCCCTGCATCATGCATGTGTGTTTTTGCCTTTAAACATGAGCAAATTAGCTTAAATGCTAACATGCTAACAGTCATCATGCTAGCACCTAGCAAGAGAGTTCCATTTTTAGAAAGTGCCAAGGTTGTCCTATAACCTCCCTACATCATGCCATCTGTGTATTTGCCTTTAGACATGAGCAAATTAGCTTAAATGCTAACATGCTAACGGCTAACATGCTAGCACCTAGCAAGACAGCCTCAAGTTTAGAAACTGCCAAGGTTGTCCTATAACGTCCCTGCATCATGCATGTGTGTATTTGCCTTTAAACATAAGCAAATCAGCTTAAATGCTAACATGCTAACAGTCATCATGCTAGCACCTAGCAAGAGAGTCCCAAGTTTAGAAAGTGCCAAGGTTGTCCTATAACCTCCCTACACCATGCCATATGTGTGTTTGCCTGAAGACATGAGTAAATTAGCTTCAATGCTAACATGCTAACGGCTACCATGCTAGCACCTAGCAAGAGAGCATCAAGTTGAGAAAGTGCCAAGGTTGTCCTATAACCTCCCTACATCATGCCATGTGTGTATTTGCCTTTAGACATGAGTAAATTAGCTTAAATGCTAACATGCTAACGGCTACCATGCTAGCACCTAGCAAGAGAGCATCAAGTTGAGAAAGTGCCAAGGTTGTCCTAGAACCTCCCTACATCATGCCATGTGTGTATTTGCCTTTAGACATGAGTAAATTAGCTTAAATGCTAACATGCTAACGGCTACCATGCTAGCACCTAGCAAGAGGGTTTCAAGTTTACAAAGTGCCAAGGTTGTCCTATAACCTCCCTATATCATGCCATGTGTGTATTTGCCTTTAAACGTGAGTAAATTAGCTTAGATGCTAACATGCTAACAGTTATCATGCTAGCACCTAGCAAGAGGGTTTCAAGTTTACAAAGTGCCAAGGTTGTCCTATAACCTCCCTATATCATGCCGTGTGTGTATTTGCCTTTAGACATGAGCAAATTAGCTTAAATGCTAACATGCTAACGGCTAACATGCTACCACATAGCAAGACAGCCTCAAGTTTAGAAACTGCAAAGGATGTCCAATAACGTCCCTGCATCATGCATGTGTGTTTTTGCCTTTAAACATGAGCAAATTAGCTTAAATGCTAACATGCTAACAGTCATCATGCTAGCACCTAGCAAGAGAGTTCCATTTTTAGAAAGTGCCAAGGTTGTCCTATAACCTCCCTACATCATGCCATCTGTGTATTTGCCTTTAGACATGAGCAAATTAGCTTAAATGCTAACATGCTAACGGCTAACATGCTAGCACCTAGCAAGACAGCCTCAAGTTTAGAAACTGCCAAGGTTGTCCTATGACGTCCCTGCATCATGCATGTGTGTATTTGCCTTTAAACATAAGCAAATTAGCTTAAATGCTAACATGCTAACAGTCATCATGCTAGCACCTAGCAAGAGAGTCCCAAGTTTAGAAAGTGCCAAGGTTGTCCTATAACCTCCCTACACCATGCCATATGTGTGTTTGCCTGAAGACATGAGTAAATTAGCTTCAATGCTAACATGCTAACGGCTACCATGCTAGCACCTAGCAAGAGAGCATCAAGTTGAGAAAGTGCCAAGGTTGTCCTATAACCTCCCTACATCATGCCATGTGTGTATTTGCCTTTAGACATGAGTAAATTAGCTTAAATGCTAACATGCTAACGGCTACCATGCTAGCACCTAGCAAGAGAGCATCAAGTTGAGAAAGTGCCAAGGTTGTCCTAGAACCTCCCTACATCATGCCATGTGTGTATTTGCCTTTAGACATGAGTAAATTAGCTTAAATGCTAACATGCTAACGGCTACCATGCTAGCACCTAGCAAGAGGGTTTCAAGTTTACAAAGTGCCAAGGTTGTCCTATAACCTCCCTATATCATGCCATGTGTGTATTTGCCTTTAAACGTGAGTAAATTAGCTTAGATGCTAACATGCTAACAGTTATCATGCTAGCACCTAGCAAGAGGGTTTCAAGTTTACAAAGTGCCAAGGTTGTCCTATAACCTCCCTACATCATGCCATGTGTGTATTTGCCTTTAGACATGAGCAAATTAGCTTAAATGCTAACATGCTAACGGCTAACATGCTACCACATAGCAAGACAGCCTCAAGTTTAGAAACTGCAAAGGATGTCCTAGAACCTCCCTGCATCATGCCATGGGTGTATTTGCCTTTAAACATGAGTAAATTAGCTTAAATGCTAACATGCTAACATGCTAACAATTAGCATTTAGCGACAGAGAGAGTTCAGAAGTTTATCTAAAAAATGAGCCATCAACCACGTTTCTACGTGGCCGTATGGCTGAGCTACAAGGCTGTGAAATGTCTGTAAATTCTCGTTTTCTCTGGAATGCGGCTGTTCTAAAAATAGAATTCTGTACCTAATCAACTGGCCCATTTTTGAACGTTTCGGTTAATAGCGTCGCCATGGTTACACAAAACGTTCCAAAAAATAAATACCGCTGTAGTCCCGAGCGTCACGATTCCGACGGTATAACATGTGTGGGGGTCCTTCTTGCGGTTTTGGCCGCATTACGCGCGCAAAAAAGGGAAGATTAAGATATAATAATAACTAGAAAATTCCCGCGGAAATTTTGATGGACTGGCCACCTGTGCTGTTAACCTCGGGCCCGGTGCGCCAACGGCTACCGCGGTAGCACCTAGCTAGAAAGCCTCAAGTACGGAAAAGTTTGATGCAGTCCCATAGTGTCCCCACATCATGCCAAGTGTGTATTTGCCTTTAAACATGAGTGAATTAGCTAAAATGCTAACATGCTAATGGCTACCGTGCTAACATGTAGCAAAACAGCCTCAGGTCCTGAAAAGTTTGTGGCAGTCCTACAGTGTCCCGACATCATGCCATGTGTGTATGTTCCTTTAGACATGAGTAAATTAGCTAAGATGCTAACATGCTAACAGTTATCATGCTAGCACCTAGCAAAAGGGCCTCAAGTTTAGAAAGTACCAAGGTATTCCTATAACCTCCCCACATCATGACATGTGCTTAGTAGCCTTTAGTAATGAGTAAATTAGCTTAAATCTTAACATGCTGACAGTTATCATGCTAGCACCTAGCAAGAGAGCCTCAAGTGTAAAAAGTGCCAAGGTTGTCCTATAACCTCCCGACATCATGCCATGTGTGTATTTGCCTTTAGACATGAGTAAATTTGCTTAAATGCTAACATGCTAACGGCTACGATGCTAGCACCTAGCAAGAGAGCCTGAAGTTTAGAAAGTGCCAAGGTTGTCCTATTACCTCCCTACATCATGCCATGTGTGTATTTGCCTTTAGACATGAGTAAATTAGCTTAAATGCTAACATGGTAACGGCTACCATGCTAGCACCTAGCAAGAGGGTTTCAAGTTTAGAAAGTGCCAAGGTTGTCCTATAACCTCCCTATATCATGCCATGTGTGTATTTGCCTTTAAACGTTAGTAAATTAGCTAAAATGCTAACATGCTAACAGTCATCATGCTAGCACCTAGCAAGAGAGCCTCAAGTTAAGAAAGTGCCTGGGTTGTCCTGTAACCTCCCTAAATCATGCCATGTGTGTATTATCCTTTAGACATGAGTAAAATAGCTTAAATCCTAACATGCTAACGGCTACCCTACTAGCACCTAGCAAGAGGGCCTAAAGTTTAGAAACTTCCAAGGTTGTCTTATAACCTCCCTGCATCATGCCATTAGTGTATTTGCCTTTAAACATGGGTAAATTAGCTTAAATGCTAACATGCTAAGTTATCATGCTAGCACCTAGCAAGAGAGCCTCAAGTTTAGAAAGTGCCAAGGTTGTCCTATAACCTCCCTACATCATGCCATGTGTGTATTTACCTTTAGACATGAGTAAATTAGCTTAAATGCTAACATGCTAACGGCTACCATGCTAACACCTAGCAAAACAGCCTCAGGTCCTGAAAAGTTTGGGGCAGTCCTACAGTGTCCCCACATCATGCCAAGTGTGTATTTGCCTTTAAACTTTAGAAAATTAGCGAAAGTGCTAACATGCTAACGGCTACCATGCTAACACCTAGCAAAACAGCCTCAGGTCCTGAAAAGTTTGGGGCAGTCCTACAGTGTCCCCACATCATGCCATGTGTGTATTTGCCCTTAGACATGAGTAAATTAGCTAAAATGCTAACATGCTAACAGTCATCATGCTAGCACCTAGCAAGAGAGCCTCAAGTTTAGAAAGTGCCAAGGTTGTCCTATAACCTACCTACATCATGCCATGTGTATATTTGCCTTTAAATGTGAGTAAATTAGCTTAAATGTTAACATGCTAACAGTCGTCATGCTAGCACTTAGCAAGAGAGCCTCAAGTATAGAAAGTGTCAAGGTTGTCCTATAACATCCATACATCATGCCATGTGTGTATTTACCTTTAGACATGAGTAAATTAGCTTAAATGCTAACATGCTAACGGCTACCATGCTAGCACCTAGCAAGAGAGCCTCAAGTTTAGAAACTGCCAAGGTTGTCCTATAACTTCCCTACATCATGCCATGTGTGTATTTGCCTTTAAATGTGAGTAAATTAGCTTAAATGCTAACATGCTAACAGTTATCATGCTAGCACCTAGCAAGTGAGCTTCAAGTTTAGAAAGATCCAAGGTTGTCCTATAACCTCCCAACATCATGCCATGTGTGTATTTGCCTTTAGACATGAGTAAATTAGCTTAAATGCTAACATGCTAGCACCTAGCAAGACAGCCTTAAGTTTAGAAACTGCCAAGGATGTCCTATGACGTCCCTGCATCATGCATGTGTGTATTTGCCTTTATACGTGAGCAAATTAGCTTAAATTCTAACATGCTAACAGTCATCATGCTAGCACCTAGCAAGAGAGTCCCAAGTTTAGAAAGTGCCAAGGTTGTCCTATCACCTCCCTACATCATGCCATGTGTGTATTTGCCTTTAAACGTGAGTAAATTAGCTTAAATGCTAACATGCTAACAATCATTATGCTAGCACCTAGCAAGAAAGCCTCAAGTTTAGAAAGTGCCAAGGTTGTCCTATAACCTACCTACATCATGCCATGTGTGTATTTGCCTTTAGACATGAGTAAATTAGCTTAAATGTTAACATGCTAACGGCTACCACGCTAGCACCTAGCAAGAGAGCATCAAGTTGAGAAAGTGCCAAGGTTGTCCTATAGCCTCCCTACATCATGCCATGTGTGTATTTGCCTTTAGACATGAGTAAATTAGCTTAAATGCTAACATGCTAACGGCTACCATGCTAGCACATAGCAAGAGGGTTTCATGTTTACAAAGTGCCAAGGTTGTCCTATAACCTCCCTATATCATGCCATGTGTGTATTTGCCTTTAAACGTGAGTAAATTAGCTAAGATGCTAACATGCTAACAGTTATCATGCTAGCACCTAGCAAGAGAGCCTCAAGTTTAGAAAGCGCCAAGGTTGTCCTATAACCTCCCTACACCATGCCATGTGTGTATTTGTCTGAAGACATGAGTAAATTAGCTTAAATGCTAACATGCTAACGGCTAACATGCTATCACCTAGCAAGAGAGTTTCAAGTTTACAAAGTGCCAAGGTTGTCCTTCAACCTCCCTATATCATGCCATGTGTGTACCTTTAAACGTGAGTAAATTAGCTTAAATGCTAACATGCTAACAGTTATCATGCTAGCACCTAGCAAGAGACCCTCAAGTTTAGAAAGTGCCAAGGTTGTCCTATAACCTCCCTACATCATGCCATGTGTGTATTTGCCTTTAGACATGAGTAAATTAGCTTAAATGCTAACATGCTAACGGCTAACATGCTAGCACCTAGCAAGACAGCCTCAAGTTTAGAAACTGCCAAGGATGTCCTATAACGTCCCTGCATCATGCATATGTGTATTTGCCTTTAAACATGAGCAAATTAGCTTAAATGCTAACATGCTAACAGTCATCATGCTAGCACCTAGCAAGAGAGTCCCAAGTTTAGAAAGTGCCAAGGTTGTCCTATAACATCCCTACATCATGCCATGTGTGTATTTGCCTTTAGACATGTGTAAATTAGCTTAAATGCTAACATGCTAACGGCTAACATGCTAGCACCTAGCAAGACAGCCTCAAGTTTAGAAACAACCAAGGTTGTCCTATAACCTCCCCACATCATGTCATGTGTATATTTGCCTTTAAACATGAGTAAATTAGCTTAAATGCTAACATGCTAACAATCATTATGCTAGCACCTAGCAAGACAGCCTCAAGTTTAGAAAGTGCCAAGGTTGTCCTATAACCTCCCTACACCATGCCATATGTGTATTTGCCTGAAGACATGAGTAAATTAGCTTAAATGCTAACATGCTAACGGCTACCATGTTAGCACCTAGCAAGAGGGTTTCAAGTTTAGAAAGTGCCAAGGTTGTCCTATAACCTCCCTATATCATGCCATGTGTGTATTTGCCTTTAAACGTGAGTAAATTAGCTTAAAGGCTAACATGCTAACAGTTATCATGCTAGCACCTAGCAAGAGAGCCTCAAGTTTAGAAAGTGCCAAGGTTGTCCTATAACCTCCCTACTACATGCCATGTGTGTATTTGCCATTAGACATGAGTAAATTAGCTTAAATGCTAACATGCTAACGGCTAACATGCTAGCACCTAGCAAGAGAGCCTCAAGTTTAGAAACTGCCAAGGTTGTCCTATGACCTCCCTGCATCATGCCATGTGTGTATTTGTCTTTAGACATGAGTAAATTAGCTTAAATGCTAACATGCTAACATGCTAGCAATTAGCATTTAGCCACAGAGAGAGTTCAGACGTTTATCTCAAAAATGAGCCATCAATCACGTTTCTACGTGGCCGTATGGCTGAGCTAAAAGGCTGTGAAAAGTCTGTAAATTCTCGTTTTCTATGTGCTGTTCTAAAAATAGAACAGCGATTCCCTAATCAAGTGGCCCATTTTTTAACGTTTTCGTTAATAGCGTCGCCATGGTTACACAAAACTTTCCAAAAATTAAATACCGCTGTAGTCCCGAGCGCCACGTTTCCGGCGGTGTAACATGTGTGGGGGTCCTTCTTGCGGTTTTGGCCGCATTACGCGCGCAAAAAGTGGAAGATTAAGATATACGGAATAATAACTAAACAGCAATAACAATATGGGCTGGCTCAGTGGCCAGCCCATAGACTGCTACTGCAAGTAGCAGTCTATGGGCTGGCTACTGAGCCAGTCCATAACTCGAAAATTCCCGCAGAAATTTTGATGGACTGGCCACCTGTGCTGTGAACCTCGGGCCCGGTGGGCCAACGGCTACCGCGGTAGCACCTAGCAAGAAAGCCTCAAGTATGGAAAAAGTTGATGCAGTCCCATAGTGTCCCAAAATCATGCCAAGTGTGTAATTGCCTTTAAACTTGAGTAAATTAGCTTAAATGCTAACATGCTAACAATCATTATGCTAGCACCTAGCAAGAGAGCCTCAAGTTTAGAAAGTGCCAAGGTTGTCCTATAACCTCCCTACATCATGCCATGTGTGTATTTGCCTTTAAATGTGAGTAAATTAGCTTAAATGCTAACATGCTAACAGTTATCATGCTAGCACCTAGCAAGAGAGCCTCAAGTTTAGAAAGTGCCAAGGTTGTCCTATAACCTCCCTATATCATGCCATTTGTGTATTTGCCTGTAGACATGAGTAAATTAGCTTAAATGTTAACATGCTAGCACCTAGCAAGACAGCCTTAAGTTTAGAAACTGCCAAGGATGTCCTATGACGTCCCTGCATCATGCTTGTGTGTATTTGCCTTTAAACGTGAGCAAATTAGCTTAAATGCTAACATGCTAACAGTCATCATGCTAGCACCTAGCAAGACAGCCTTAAGTTTAGAAACTGCCAAGGTTGTCCTATCACCTCCCAACATCATGCCATGTGTGTATTTGCCTTTAAACATGAGTAAAATAACTTAAATGCTAACATGCTAACAATCATTATGCTAGCACCTAGCAAGAGAGCCTCAAGTTTAGAAAGTGCCAAGGTTGTCCTATAACCTCCCTACATCATGCCATGTGTGTATTTGCCTTTAGACATGAGTAAATTAGCTTAAATGCTAACATGCTAACAGCTACCATGCTAGCACCTAGCAAGAGAGCATCAAGTTGAGAAAGTGCCAAGGTTGTCCTACAACCTCCCCACATCATGTCATGTGTGTATTTGCCTTTAAACATGAGTAAATTAGCTTAAATGCTAACATGCTAACAATCATTATGCTAGCACCTAGCAAGAGAGCCTCAAGTTTAGAAAGTGCCAAGGTTGTCCTATAACCTCCCTACACCATGCCATATGTGTATTTGCCTGAAGACATGAGTAAATTAGCTTAAATGCTAACATGCTAACGGCTACCATGCTAGCACCTAGCAAGAGAGCATCAAGTTGAGAAAGTGCCAAGGTTGTCCTATAACCTCCCTACATCATGCCATGTGTGTATTTGCCTTTAGACATGAGTAAATTAGCTTAAATGCTAACATGCTAACGGCTACCATGCTAGCACCTAGCAAGAGGGTTTCAAGTTTACAAAGTGCCAAGGTTGTCCAATAACCTCCCTATATCATGCCATGTGTGTATTTGCCTTTAAATGTGAGTAAATTAGCTTAGATGCTAACATGCTAACAGTTATCATGCTAGCACCTAGCAAGAGAGCCTCAAGTTTAGAAAGCGCCAAGGTTGTCCTATAACCTCCCTACACCATGCCATGTGTGTATTTGCCTGAAGACATGAGTAAATTAGCTTAAATGCTAACATGCTAACGGCTACCATGCTAGCACCTAGCAAGAGAGCATCAAGTTTAGAAAGTGCCAAGGTTGTCCTATAACCTCCCTACATCATGCCATGTGTGTATTTGCCTTTAGATGTGAGTAAATTAGCTTAAATGCTAACATGCTAACATGCTAGCAATTAGCATTTAGCCACAGAGAGACTTCAGAAGTTTATCTCAAAAATTAGCCATCAATCACATTTCTACGTGGCCGTATGGCTGAGCTACAAGGCTGTGAAAAGTCTGTAAATTCTCATTCTTTTCACTGGCATGAGCTGTTCTAAAAATAGCCCAAATGTCCCTAATTTTTTGAACCATTGATTTTTGCGTTTTTCAAACGCGAATAGCGTCGCCATGGTTACACAAAACGTTCCAAAAAATAAATACCGCTGTAGTCCCGAGTGCCACGTTTCCGGCGGTGTAACATGTGTGGGGATCCTTCCTGCGGTTTTGGCCGCATTACGCGCACAAAAGTGGGAAGATTAAGATATAAGAATAACTAGAAAATTCCCGCGGAAATTTTGATGGACTGGCCACCTGTGCTGTGAACCTCGGGCCCGGTGCGCCAACGGCTACCGCGGTAGCACCTAGCAAGAAAGCCTCAAGTACGGAAAAAGTTGATGCAGTCCCATAGTGTCCCCACATCATGCCAAGTGTGTAATTGCCTTTAAACTTGAGTAAATTAGCTTAAATGCTAACATGCTAATGGCTACATGCTAGCACCTAGCAAGAGAGCGTCAAGTTTAGAAAGTGCCAAGGTTGTCCTATAACATCCCTACATCATGCCATGTGTGTATTTGCCTTTAGACATGAGTAAATTAGCTTAAATGCTAACATGCTAACGGCTAACATGCTAGCACCTAGCAAGGTTGTCCTATAACCTCCCTACACCATGCCATATGTGTATTTGCCTGAAGACATGAGTAAATTAGCTCAAATGCTAACATGCTAACGGCTACCATGCTAGCACATAGCAAGAGAGCATCAAGTTGAGAAAGTGCCAAGGTTGTCCTATAACCTCCTTACATCATGTCATGTGTGTATTTGCCTTTAAACGTGAGTAATTAGCTTAAATGCTAACATGCTAACAATCATTATGCTAGCACCTAGCAAGAGAGCCTCAAGTTTAGAAAGTGCCAAGGTTGTCCTATAACCTCCCTATATCATGCCATGTGTGTATTTGCCTTTAAATGTGAGTAATTTAGCTTAAATGCTAACATGCTAACAGTTATCATGCTAGCACCTAGCAAGAGAGCCTCAAGTTTAGAAAGTGCCAAGGTTGTCCTATAACCTCCCAACATCATGCCATGTGTGTATTTGCCTATAAATGTGAGTAAATTAGCTTAAATGTTAACATGCTAACAGTCGTCATGCTAGCACCGAGCAAGAGAGCCTCAAGTTTAGAAAGTGCCAAGGTTGTCCTATAACCCCCCGACATCATGCCATGTGTGTATTTGCCTTTAGACATGAGTAAATTAGCTTAAATGATAATATGCTAACGGCTACCATGCTAGCACCTAGCAAGAGAGCCTCAAGTTTAGAAAGTGCCAAGGTTGTCCTATAACCTCCCTACATCATGCCATGTGTGTATTTGCCTTTAAATGTGAGTAAATTAGCTTAAATGCTAACATGCTAACAGTCATCATGCTAGCACCTAGCAAGAGAGCCTCAAGTTTAGAAAGTGCCAAGGTTGTCCTATAACCTCCCTATATCATGCCATGTGTGTATTTGCCTTCAATGTGAGTAAATTAGCTTAAATGCTAACATGCTAACAGTCGTCATGCTAGCACCTAGCAAGAGAGCCTCAAGTTTAGAACGTGCCAAGGTTGTCCTATAACCTCCCTACATCATGCCATGTGTGTATTTGCCTTTAGACATGAGTAAATTAGCCTAAATGCTAACATGCTAACGGCTAACATAATAGCACCTAGCAAGACAGCCTCAAGTTTAGAAACTGCCAAGGATGCCCTATAACGTCCCAGCATAATGCATGTGTGTATTTGCCTTTAAACATGAGCAAAGTAGCTTAAATGCTAACATGCTAACAGTCATCATGCTAGCACCTAGCAAGAGAGTCCCAAGTTTAGAAAGTGCCAAGGTTGTCCTATAACATCCCTACATCATGCCATGTGTGTATTTGCCTTTAGACATGAGTAAATTAACTTAAATGCTAACATGCTAACGGCTAACATGCTAGCACCTAGCAAGACAGCCTCAAGTTTAGAAACTACCAAGGTTGTCCTATAACCTCCCCACATCATGTCATGTGTGTATTTGCCTTTAAACGTGAGTAAATTAGCTTAAATGCTAACATGCTAACAATCATTATGCTAGCACCTAGCAAGACAGCCTCAAGTTTAGAAACTGCCAAGGTTGTCCTATAACGTCCCTGCATCATGCATGTGTGTATTTGCCTTTAAACATAAGCAAATTAGCTTAAATGCTAACATGCTAACAGTCATGATGCTAGCACCTAGCAAGAGAGTCCCAAGTTTAGAAAGTGCCAAGGATGTCCTATAACCTCCCTACATCATGCCATGTGTGTATTTGCCTTTAGACATGAGTAAATTAGCTTAAATGCTAACATGCTAACGGCTAACATGCTAGCACCTAGCAAGACAGCCTCAAGTTTAGAAACTGCCAAGGATGTCCTATAACGTCCCTGCATCATGCATGTGTGTATTTGCCTTTAAACATGAGCAAATTAGCTTAAATGCTAACATGCTAACAGTCATCATGCTAGCACCTAGCAAGAGAGTCCCAAGTTTAGAAAGTGCCAAGGTTGTCCTATAAACTCCCTACATCATGCCATGTGTGTATTTGCCTTTAGACATGAGTAAATTAGCTTAAATGCTAACATGCTAACGGCTAACATGCTAGCACCTAGCAAGACAGCCTGAAGTTTAGAAACTACCAAGGTTGTCCTATAACCTCCCCACATCATGTCATGTGTGTATTTGCCTTAAAACGTGAGTAAATTAGCTTAAATGCTAACATACTAACAATCATTATGCTAGCACCTAGCAAGAGAGCCTCAAGTTTAGAAAGTGCCAAGGTTGTCCTATAACCTCCCTACATCATGCCATGTGTGTATTTGCCTGAAGACATGAGTAAATTAGCTTAAATGCTAACATGCTAACGGCTACCATGTTAGCTAGTTTCAAGTTTAGAAACTGCCAAGGTTGTCCTATAACCTCCCTACATCATGCCATGTGTGTATTTGCCTTTAAACGTGAGTAAATTAGCTTAAATGCTAACATGCTAACAGTCATTATGCTACCACCTAGCAAGAGAGCCTCAAGTTTAGAAAGTGCCAAGGATGTCCTATAACGTCCCCGCATCATGCATGTGTGTATTTGCCTTTAAACATGAGCAAAGTAGCTTACATGCTAACAGTCATCAGGCTAGCACCTAGCAAGAGAGCCTCAAGTTTAGAAAGTGCCAAGGTTGTCCTATAACCTCCCTACATCATGCCATGTGTGAATTTGCCTGTAGACATGAGTAAATTAGCTTAAATGCTAACATGCTAACGGCTACCATGTTAGCACCTAGCAAGAGGGCCTCAAGTTTAGAAACTGCCAAGGTTGTCCTATAACCTCCCTACATCATGCCATGTGCCTATTTGCCTGTAGACATGAGTAAATTAGCTTAAATGCTAACATGCTAACGGCTACCATGGTAGCACCTAGCAAGAGAGCATCAAGTTTAGAAAGTGTCAAGGTTGTCCTATAACCTCCCTACATCATGCCATGTGTGTATATACCTTTAGACATGAGTAAATTAGCTTAAATGCTAACATGCTAACGGCTACCATGTTAGCACCTAGCAAGAGCGTTTCAAGTTTAGAAAGTGCCAAGGTTGTCCTATAACCTCCCTATATCATGCCATGTGTGTATTTGCCTTTAAACGTGAGTAAATTAGCTTAAATGCTGACATGCTAACAGTTATCATGCTAGCACCTAGCAAGAGAGCCTCAAGTTTAGAAAGTGCCAAGGTTGTCCTATAACCTCCCTACATCATGCCATGTGTTTATTTGCCTTTAGTCATGAGTAAATTAGCTAAAATGCTAACATGCTAACGGCTAACATGCTAGCACCTAGCAAGAGAGCCTCAAGTTTAGAAACTGCCAAGGTTGTCCTATGACCTCCCTACATCATGCCATGTGTGTATTTGCCTTTAGACATGAGTAAATTAGCTTAAATGCTAACATGCTATCATGCGAGCAATTAGCATTTAGCCACAGAGAGAGTTCAGACGTTTATCTCAAAAATGAGCCATCAATCACGTTTCTACGTGGCCGTATGGCTGAGCTAAAAGGCTGTGAAAAGTCTGTAAATTCTCGTTTTCTATGTGCTGTTCTAAAAATAGAACAGCGATTCCCTAATCAAGTGGCCCATTTTTTAACGTTTTCGTTAATAGCGTCGCCATGGTTACACAAAACTTTCCAAAAATTAAATACCGCTGTAGTCCCGAGCGCCACGTTTCCGGCGGTGTAACATGTGTGTGGGTCCTTCTTGCGGTTTTGGCCGCATTACGCGCGCAAAAAGTGGAAGATTAAGATATACGGAATAATAACTAAACAGCAATAACAATATGGGCTGGCTCAGTAGCCAGCCCATAGACTGCTACTGCAAGTAGCAGTCTATGGGCTGGCTACTGAGCCAGTCCATAATAATAATAGCTAAACAACAATAACAATATGGGCTGGCTCAGTAGCCAGCCCATAGACTGCTACTGCAAGTAGCAGTCTATGGGCTGGCTACTGGGCCAGTCCATAACTAAACGCACAAGGAATAACAATATGGGCTGGCTCAGTAGCCAGCCCATAGACTGCTACTGCAAGTAGCAGTCTATGGGCTGGCTACTGGGCCAGTCCATAACTAAACGCACAAGGAATAACAATATGGGCTGGCTCAGTAGCCAGCCCATAGACTGCTACTGCAAGTAGCAGTCTATGGGCTGGCTACTGAGCCAGTCCATAACTAGAAAATTCCCGCGGAAATTTTGATGGACTGGCCACCTGTGCTGTGAACCTCGGGCCCGGTGCGCCAACGGTTACCGCGGTAGCACCTAGCAAGAAAGCCTCAAGTACGGAAAAAGTTGATGCAGTCCCATAGTGTCCCCACATCATGCCAAGTGTGTAATTGCCTTTAAACTTGAGTAAATTAGCTTAAATGGTAACATGCTAACAATCATTATGCTAGCACCTAGAAAGAGAGCCTCAAGTTTAGAAAGTGCCAAGGTTGTCTTATACCCTCCCTACATCATGCCATGTGTGTATTTGCCTTTAAACGTGAGTAAATTAGCTTAAATGCTAACATGCTAACAGTTATCATGCTAGCACCTAGCAAGAGAGCCTCAAGTTTAGAAAGTGCCAAGGTTGTCCTATAACCTCCCTACATCATGCCATGTGTGTATTTGCCTTTAGACATGAGTAAATTAGCTTAAATGCTAACATGCTAGCACCTAGCAAGACAGCCTTAAGTTTAGAAACTGCCAAGGATGTCCTATGACGTCCCTGCATCATGCATGTGTGTATTTGCCTTTAAACGTGAGCAAATTACCTTAAATGCTAACATGCTAACAGTCATCATGCTAGCACCTAGCAAGAGAGTCCCAAGTTTAGAAAGTGCCAAGGTTGTCCTATTGCCTCCCTACATCATGCCATGTGTGTATTTGCCTTTAAACGTGAGTAAATTAGCTGAAATGCTAACATGCTAACAATCATTATGCTAGCTCCTAGCTAGAGAGCCTCAAGTTTAGAAAGTGCCAAGGTTGTCCTATAACCTCCCTACATCATGCCATGTGTGTATTTGCCTTTAGACATGAGCAAATTAGCTTAAATGCTAACATGCTAACGGCTACCATGCTAGCACCTAGCAAGAGAGCATCAAGTTGAGAAAGTGCCAAGGTTGTCCTATAACCTCCCCACATCATGTCATGTGTGTATTTGCCTTTAAACGTGAGTAAATTAGCTTAAATGCTAACATGCTAACAATCATTATGCTAGCACCTAGCAAGAGAGCCTCAAGTTTAGAAAGTGCCAAGGTTGTCCTATAACATCCCTACATCATGCCATGTGTGTATTTGCCTTTAGACATGAGTAAATTAGCTTAAATGCTAACATGCTAACGGCTAACATGCTAGCACCTAGCAAGACAGCCTCAAGTTTAGAAACTGCCAAGGATGCCCTATAACGTCCCAGCATCATGCATGTGTGTATTTGCCTTTAAACATGAGCAAAGTAGCTTAAATGCTAACATGCTAACAGTCATCATGCTAGCACCTAGCAAGAGAGTCCCAAGTTTAGAAAGTGCCAAGGTTGTCCTATAACATCCCTACATCATGCCATGTGTGTATTTGCCTTTAGACATGAGTAAATTAGCTTAAATGTTAACATGCTAACGACTAACATGCTAGCACCTAGCAAGACAGCCTCAAGTTTAGAAAGTGCCAAGGTTGTCCTATAACCTCCCTACACCATGCCATATGTGTATTTGCCTTTAGACATGAGTAAATTAGCTTAAATGCTAACATGCTAACGGCTAACATGCTAGCACCTAGCATGACAGCCTCAAGTTTAGAAACTGCCATGGATGTCCTATGACGTCCCTGCATCATGCATGTGTGTATTTGCCTTTAAACATGAGCAAATTAGCTTAAATGCTAACATGCAAACAGTCATCATGCTAGCACCTAGCAAGAGAGCCTCAAGTTTAGAAAGTGCCAAGGTTGTCCTATAACCTCCCTACATCATGCCATGTGTGTATTTGCCTTTAGACGTGAGTAAATTAGCTTAAATGCTAACATGCTAACGGCTAACATGCTAGCACTTAGCAAGACAGCCTCAAGTTTAGAAACTACCAAGGTTGTCCTATAACCTCCCCACATCATGTCATGTGTGTATTTGCCTTTAAACGTGAGTAAATTAGCTCAAATGCTAACATGCTAACAATCATTATGCTAGCACCTAGCAAGAGAGCCTCAAGTTTAGAAAGTGCCAAGGTTGTCCTATAACCTCCCTACATCATGCCATGTGTGTATTTGCCTTTAGACATGAGTAAATTAGCTTAATTGCTAAAATGCTAGCACCTAGCAAGACAGCCTTAAGTTTAGAAACTGCCAAGGATGTCCTATGACGTCCCTGCATCATGCATGTGTGTATTTGCCTTTAAACATGAGCAAATTAGCTTAAATGCTAACATGCTAACAGTCATCATGCTAGCACGTAGCAAGAGAGTCCCGAGTTTAGAAAGTGCCAAGGTTGTCCTATCACCTCCCTACATCATGCCATGTGTGTATTTGCCTTTAAACGTGAGTAAATTAGCTTAAATGCTAACATGCTAACAATCATTATGCTAGCACCTAGCAAGAGAGCCTCAAGTTTAGAAAGTGCCAAGGTTGTCCTATAACCTCCCTACATCATGCCATGTGTGTATTTGCCTTTAGACATGAGTAAATTAGCTTAAATGCTAACGTGCTAACGGCTACCATGCTAGCACCTAGCAAGAGGGCCTCAAGTTTAGAAAGTGCCAAGGTTGTCCTATAACCTCCCTACATCATGTCATGTGTGCATTTGCCTGTAGACATGAGTAAATTAGCTTAAATGCTAACATGCTAACGGCTAACATGCTAGCACCTAGCAAGAGAGCATCAAGTTGAGAAAGTGCCAAGGTTGTCCTATAACCTCCCTACATCATGCCATGTGTGTATTTGCCTTTAGACAGGAGTAAATTAGCTAAAATGCTAACATGCTAACAGTCGTCATGCTAGCACCTAGCAAGAGGGCCTTAAGTTTAGAAACTGCCAAGGTTGTCCTATAACCTCCCCACATCATGCCATGTGTGTATTTGCCTTTAAACGTGAGTAAATTAGCTTATATGCTAACACGCTAACAGTCATTATGCTAGCACCTAGCAAGAGAGCCTCAAGTTTAGAAAGTGCCAAGGATGTCCTATAACGTCCCTGCATCATGCATGTGTGTATTTGCCTTTAAACATGAGCAAATTAGCTTAAATGCTAACATGCTAACAGTCATCATGCTAGCACCTAGCAAGAGACCCTCAAGTTTAGAAAGTGCCAAGGTTGTCCTATAACCTCCCTACATCATGTCATGTGTGTATTTGCATTTAGACATGAGTAAATTAGCTTAAATGCTAACACGCTAACGGCTAACATGCTAGCACCTAGCAAGAGAGTTTCAAGTTTACAAAGTGCCAAGGTTGTCCTATAACCTCCCTACATCATGCCATGTGTGTATTTGCCTTTAAATGTGAGTAAATTAGCTAAAATGTTAACATGCTAACAGTCGTCATGCTAGCACCTAGCAAGAGAGCCTGAAGTTTAGAAAGTGCCAAGGTTGTCCTATAACCTCCCGACATCATGCCGTGTGTGTATTTGCCTTTAAACATAAGTAAAAATTAGCTAAAATGCTAACATGCTAATGGCTACCATGCTAGCACCTAGCAAGAGGGCCTAGCAACATAGCATCAAGTCTTGAAAGTTGCCAGGCACTGCTGTGGTGTCTGTACATGTCATGTGTTGTTTTCCAATTGACAGCAGCACTTGCATTGCCATGGAGGACTAAAGAGCAGAGAGTTTATGGCATGCGGGTCGATACTGAACTATCGATTCCTGACATGATGATAACACAGCTTATTGCTGTATCATGGATTCTATAAAAATGTTGATATTTTGATACTTTGGTCTTTCAGGTGCCTGGAGTCACTGTGCTTAATTAGAAAAATCTAACTTTTAAAATCTACACAATAAATGAGCTGTATGGTATCAGCTGGGAAGGGAATCATTGGAATCGCACATGTCAAGAAAAGGGGGTTTTTGAAGGGAGGGGCTGTGAGGAGGAGGAGGTGGTGGCCATGGCAGTGAATGAGCTCAGAGGGCTGAATCGCTCATGTCGAACAGAAGCTTCTTACGGCCAAACGATTCGAGATATCGACACCACGAGACGACCGTGACCGGCCCGAGGGTCGGGGCTTCGCATAGATCTGCTCGTTTTGCATATCGGTTGAGAAACGACCGCAAGATGACGAGTTGAAAACACAGAAAATTAAAGGTTTGGAGAAAGAAAAGACGGCGTCTTTAACATGGGAGTGAATGGGAGACATGTCGGCGCTCTTCTCGCTTCTGAGGGCCCAGAAGGCAATCCGTACATCTCTCAGACATAAGAGTGACATTTTTGGAAAGGGGACAAGATTTCCTACGTTTTCACCAAATTAAATCGAGCTGGCTAAAACGGTGTGGCCAGGAAGAGCAGTTGTTTGCAAAGCCAAAAAGTTTTCTCTTCGTCTCCCCTGCCACAGTGGAGTCAGAGTGGGAGACGCTGCAACTGCGCACACCTCCTTCTGACGAAGATAGAGGGAAAACTAAACATCCTACGACAAAACTAATTAGCCACAGAGAGAGTAGAGAAGTTTATCTCAAAAATGAGCCGTCAACCACGTTTCTACGTGGCCGTATGGCTGAGCTACAAGGCTGTGAAAAAGTCTGTAAATTCTCGCTTTTTCACTGGCATGAGCTGTTCTAAAAATAGAATAGGGTGTCCCTAATATAGTGGCGGATTGTTTTTTCTATCGCGAATACCGTCGCCATGGTTACACAAACCGTTCCAAAAAATAAATACCGCTGTAGTCCCGAGCGCCACGTTTCCGGCGGTGTAACATGTGTGGGGGTCCTTCTTGTGGTTTCGGCCGCATTACGCGCGCAAAAAGTGGAAGATTAAGATATAAGAATAAAAATAATTATAACTAAACAGCAATAACAATATGGGCTGGCTCAGTAGCCAGCCCATAGACTGCTACTTGCAGTAGCAGTCTATGGGCTGGCTACTGGGCCAGTCCATAACTAGAAAATTCCCGCGGAAATTTTGATGGACTGGCCACCTGTGCTGTGAACCTCGGGCCCGGTGGGCCAACGGCTACCGCGGTAGCACCTAGCAAGAAAGCCTCAAGTACGGAAAAAGTTGATGCAGTCCCATAGTGTCCCCACATCATGCCAAGTGTGTAATTGCCTTTAAACTTGAGTAAATTAGCTTAAGTGCTAACATGCTAACAATCATTATGCTAGCACCTAGCAAGAGAGCCTCAAGTTTAGAAAGTGCCAAGGTTGTCCTATAACCTCCCTACATCATGCCATGTGTGTATTTGCCTTTAAACGTGAGTAAATTAGCTTAAATGCTAACATGCTAACAGTTATCATGCTAGCACCTAGGAAGAGAGCCTCAAGTATAGAAAGTGCCAAGGTTGTCCTATAACCTCCCTACATCATGCCATGTGTGTATTTGCCTTTAGACATGAGTAAATTAGCTTAAATGCTAACATGCTAGCACCTAGCAAGACAGCCTTAAGTTTAGAAACTGCCAAGGATGTCCTATGACGTCCCTGCATCATGCATGTGTGTATTTGCCTTTAAACGTGAGCAAATTAGCTTAAATGCTACCATGCTAACAGTCATCATGCTAGCACCTAGCAAGAGAGTCCCAAGTTTAGAAAGTGCCAAGGTTGTCCTATCACCTCCCTACATCATGCCATGTGTGTATTTGCCTTTAAACGTGAGTAAATTAGCTTAAATGTAAACATGCTAACAATCATTATGCTAGCACCTAGCAAGAGAGCCTCAAGTTTAGAAAGTGCCAAGGTTGTCCTATAACCTCCCTACATCATGCGTTGTGTGTATTTGCCTTTAGACATGAGTAAATTAGCTTAAATGCTAACATGCTAACGGCTACCACGCTAGCACCTAGCAAGAGAGCATCAAGTTGAGAAAATGCCAAGGTTGTCCTATAACCTCCCCACATCATGTCATGTGTGTATTTGCCTTTAAACGTGAGTAAATTAGCTTAAATGCTAACATGCTAACAATCATTATACTAGCACCTAGCAAGAGAGCTTCAAGTTTAGAAAGTGCCAAGGTTGTCCTATAACCTCCCTACACCATGCCATATGTGTATTTGCCTGAAGACATGAGTAAATTAGCTTAAATGCTAACATGCTAACGGCTACCATGCTAGCACCTAGCAAGAGAGCATCAAGTTGAGAAAGTGCCAAGGTTGTCCTATAACCTCCCTACATCATGCCATGTGTGTATATACCTTTAGACATGAGTAAATTAGCTTAAATGCTAACATGCTAACGGCTACCATGTTAGCACCTAGCAAGAGGGTTTCAAGTTTACAAAGTGCCAAGGTTGTCTTATAACCTCCCTATATCATGCCATGTGTGTATTTGCCTTTAAACGTGAGTAAATTAGCTTAGATGCTAACATGCTAACAGTTATCATGCTAGCACCTAGCAAGAGAGCCTCAAGTTTAGAAAGTGCCAAGGTTGTCCTATAATCTCCCTACATGATGCCATGTGTGTATTTGCCTTTAGTCATGAGTAAATTAGCTTAAATGCTAACATGCTAACGGGTCCATGCTAGCACCTAGCAAGAGAGCCTCAAGTTTAGAAACCGCCAAGGTTGTCCTAGAACCTCCCTGCATCATGCCATGGGTGTATTTGCCTTTAAACATGAGCAAATTAGCTTAAATGCTAACATGCTAACAGTCATCATGCTAGCACCTAGCAAGAGAGTCCCAAGTTTAGAAAGTGCCAAGGTTGTCCTATCGCCTCCCTACATCATGCCATGTGTGTATTTGCCTTTAAACGTGAGTAAATTAGCTTAAATGCTAACATGCTAACAATCATTATGCTAGCACCTAGCAAGAGAGCCTCAAGTTTAGGAAGTGCCAAGGTTGTCCTATAACCTCCCTACATCATGCCATGTGTGTATTTGCCTTTAGACATGAGTAAATTAGCTTAAATGCTAACATGCTAACGGCTACCATGCTAGCACCTAGCAAGAGAGCATCAAGTTGAGAAAGTGCCAAGGTTGTCCTATAACCTCCCCACATCATGTCATGTGTGTATTTGCCTTTAAACGTGAGTAAATTAGCTTAAATGCTAACATGCTAACAATCATTATGCTAGCACCTAGCAAGAGAGCCTCAAGTTTAGAAAGTGCCAAGGTTGTCCTATAACCTCCTTACACCATGCCATATGTGTATTTGCCTGAAGACATGAGTAAATTAGCTTAAATGCTAACATGCTAACGGCTACCATGCTAGCACCTAGCAAGAGAGCATCAAGTTGAGAAAGTGTCAAGGTTGTCCTATAACCTCCCTACATCATGCCATGTGTGTATTTGCCTTTAGACATGAATAAATTAGCTTAAATGCTAACGGCTACCATGCTAGCACCTAGCAAGAGGGTTTCAAGTTTACAAAGTGCCAAGGTTGTCCTAAAACCTCCCTATATCATGCCATGTGTGTATTTGCCTTTAAACGTGAGTAAATTAGCTTAGATGCTAACATGCTAACAGTTATCATGCTAGCACCTAGCAAGAGAGCCTCAAGTTTAGAAAGCGCCAAGGTTGTCCTATAACCTCCCTACACCATGCCATGTGTGTATTAGCCTGAAGACATGAGTGAATTAGCTTAAATGCAAACATGCTAACGGCTACCATGCTAGCACCTAGCAAGAGGGTTTCAAGTTTACAAAGTGCCAAGGTTGTCCTATAACCTCCCTACATCATGCCATGTGTGTATTTGCCTTTAAACGTGAGTAAATTAGCTTAGATGCTAACATGCTAACAGTTATCATGCTAGCACCTAGCAAGAGAGCCTCAAGTTTAGAAAGCGCCAAGGTTGTCCTATAACCTCCCGACATCATGCCATGTGTGTATTTGCCTTTAGACATGAGTAAATTAGCTTAAATGCTAAAATGCTAACATGCTAACGGCTGCCATGCTAGCACCTAGCAAGAGGGTTTCAAGTTCAGAAAGTGCCAAGGTTGTCCTATAACCTCCCTATATCATGCCATGTGTGTATTTGCCTTTAAATGTGAGTAATTTAGCTTAAATGCTAACATGCTAACAGTTATCATGCTAGCACCTAGCAAGAGAGCCTCAAGTTTAGAAAGTGCCAAGGTTGTCCTATAACCTCCCTACATCATGCCATGTGTGTATTTGCCTATAGACATCAGTAAATTAGCGTAAATGCTAACATGCTAACATGCTAGCAATTAGCATTTAGCCACAGAGAGAGTTCAGAAGTTTATCTAAAAAATGAGCCATCAATCACGTTTCTACGTGGCCGTATGGCTGAGCTACAAGGCTGTGAAATTTCTGTAAATTCTCGTTTTCTCAGGAATGCGGCTGTTCTAAAAATAGAATTCTGTACCTAATCTACTGGCCCATTTTTGAACGTTTCGGTTAATAGCGTCGCCATGGTTACACAAAACGTTCCAAAAATTAAATACCGCTGTAGTCCCGAGCGTCACGATTCCGACGGTGTAACATGTGTGGGGGTCCTTCTTGCGGTTTTGGCCGCATTACGCGCGCAAAAAATGGAAGATTAAGATATAATAATAACTAGAAAATTCCCGCGGAAATTTTGATGGACTGGCCACCTGTGCTGTGAACCTCGGGCCCGGTGGGCCAACGGCTACCGCGATAGCACCTAGCAAGAAAGCCTCAAGTACGGAAAAAGTTGATGCAGTCCCATAGTGTCCCCACATCATGCCAAGTGTGTAATTGCCTTTAAACTTGAGTAAATTAGCTTAAATGCTAACATGCTAACAACCATTAAGCTAGCACCTAGCAAGAGAGCCTCAAGTCTAGAAAGTGCCAAGGTTGTCCTATAACCTCCCTACACCATGCCATATGTGTATTTGCCTGAAGACATGAGTAAATTAGCTTAAATGCTAACATGCTAACGGCTACCATGCTAGCACCTAGCAAGATAGCATCAAGATGAGAAAGTGCCAAGGTTGTCCTATAACCTCCCGACATCATGTCATGTGTGTATTTGCCTTTAAACGTGAGTAAATTAGCTTAAATGTTAACATGCTAACAATCATTATGCTAGCACCTAGCAAGAGAGCCTCAAGTTTAGAAAGTGCCAAGGTTGTCCTATAACCTCCCTACACCATGCCATATGTGTATTTGCCTGAAGACATGAGTAAATTAGCTTAAATGCTAACATGCTAACGGCTACCATGCTAGCACCTAGCAAGAGAGCATCAAGTTGAGAAAGTGCCAAGGTTGTCCTATAACCTCCCTACATCATGCCATGTGTGTATTTGCCTTTAGACATGAGTAAATTAGCTTAAATGATAACATGCTAACGGCTAACATGCTAGCACCTAGCAAGACAGCCTCAAGTTTATAAACTACCAAGGTTGTCCTATAACCTCCCCACATCATGTCATGTGTGTATTTGCCTTTAAACGTGAGTAAATTAGCTCAAATGCTAACATGCCAACAATCATTATGCTAGCACCTAGCAAGAGAGCCTCAAGTTTATAAAGTGCCAAGGTTGTCCTATAACCTCCCTACACCATGCCATATGTGTATTTGCCTGAAGACATGAGTAAATTAGCTTAAATGCTAACATGCTAACGGCTACCATGCTAGCACCTAGCAAGAGAGCATCAAGTTGAGAAAGTGCCAAGGTTGTCCTATAACCTCCCTACATCATGCCATGTGTGTATTTGCCTTTAGACATGAGTAAATTAGCATAAATGCTAACATGCTAACGGCTACCATGCTAGCACCTAGCAAGAGAGCATCAAGTTGAGAAAGTGCCAAGGTTGTCCTATAACCTCCCTACATCATGCCATGTGTGTATTTGCCTTTAGACATAAGTAAATTAGCTTAAATGCTAACATGCTAACGGCTAACATGCTAGCACCTAGCAAGACAGCCTCAAGTTTAGAAACTGCCAAGGATGTCCTATGACGTCCCAGCATCATGCATGTGTGTATTTGCCTTTAAACATGAGCAAATTAGCTTAAATGCTAACATGCTAACAGTCATCATGCTAGCACCTAGCAAGAGAGTCCCAAGTTTAGAAAGTGCCAAGGTTTCCTATAACCTCCCTACATCATGTCATGTGTGCATTTGCCTGTAGACATGAGTAAATTAGCTTAAATGCTAACATGCTAATGGCTACCATGCTAGCACCTAGCAAGAGGGCCTTAAGTTTAGAAACTGCCAAGGTTGTCCTATAACCTCCCCACATCATGCCATGTGTGTATTTGCCTTTAAACGTGAGTAACTTAGCTTATATGCTAACACGCTAACAGTCATTATGCTAGCACCTAGCAAGAGAGCCTCAAGTTTAGAAAGTGCCAAGGATGTCCTATAACGTCCCTGCATCATGCATGTGTGTATTTGCCTTTAAACATGAGCAAATTAGCTTAAATGTTAACATGCTAACAGTCATCATGCTAGCACCTAGCAAGAGACCCTCAAGTTTAAAAAGTGCCAAGGTTGTCCTATAACCTCCCTACATCATGTCATGTGTGTATTTGCATTTAGACATGAGTAAATTAGCTTAAATGCTAACACGCTAACGGCTAACATGCTAGCACCTAGCAAGAGAGTTTCAAGTTTACAAAGTGCCAAGGTTGTCCTTCAACTTCCCTATATCATGCCATGTGTGTATTTGCCTTTAAACGTGAGTAAATTAGCTTAAATGCTAACATGCTAACAGTTATCATGCTAGCACCTAGCAAGAGACCCTCAAGTTTAGAAAGTGCCAAGGTTGTCCTATAACCTCCCTACGTCATGCCAAGTGTGTATTTGCCTTTAGACGTGAGTAAATTAGCTTAAATGCTAACATGCTAACGGCTAACATGTTAGCACCTAGCAAGACAGCCTCAAGTTTAGAAACTACCAAGGTTGTCCTATAACCTCCCCACATCATGTCATGTGTATATTTGCCTTTAAACGTGAGTAAATTAGCTTAAATGCTAACATGCTAACAATCATTATGCTAGCACCTAGCAAGACAGCCTCAAGTTTAGAAAGTGCCAAGGTTGTCCTATAACCTCCCTACATCATGCCATGTGTGTATTTGCCTTTAAACGTGAGTAAATTAGCTTAAATGCTAACATGCTTACAGTTATCATGCTAGCACCTAGCAAGAGAGCCTCAAGTTTAGAAAGTGCCAAGGTTGTCCTATAACCTCCCTACATCATGCCATGTGTGTATTTGCCTTTAGACATGAGTAAATTAGCTTAAATGCTAACATGCTTACAGTTATCATGCTAGCACCTAGCAAGAGAGCCTCAAGTTTAGAAACTGCCAAGGTTGTCCTAGAACCTCCCTGCATCATGCCATGGGTGTATTTGCCTTTAAACATGAGTAAATTAGCTTAAATGCTAACATGCTAACATGCTAGCAATTAGCATTTAGCCACAGAGAGAGTTCAGAAGTTTATCTAAAAAATGAGCCATCAACCACGTTTCTACGTGGTCGTATGGCTGAGCTACAATGCTGTGAAAAGTCTGTAAATTCTCGTTTTCTCTGGAATGCGGCTGTTCTAAAAATAGAATGGTGTACCTAATCTAGTGGCCGATTTTTTTTTCTATCGCGAATAGCGTCGCCATGGTTACACGAAACGTTCCAAAAAATAAATACCGCTGTAGTCCCGAGCGTCACGATTCCGACGGTGTAACATGTGTGGGGGTCCTTCTTGCGGTTTTGGCCGCATTACGCGCACAAAAAGTGGAAGATTAAGATATAAGAATAACTAGAAAATTCCCGCGGAAATTTTGATGGACTGGCCACCTGTGCTGTGAACCTCGGGCCCGGTGCGCCAACGGCTACCGCGGTAGCACCTAGCAAGAAAGCCTCAAGTACGGAAAAGGGTGATGCAGTCCCATAGTGTCCCCACATCATGCCAAGTGTGTATTTGCCTTTAAACGTGAGTAAATTAGCTTAAATGCTAACATGCTAACAATCATTATGCTAGCACCTAGCAAGACAGCCTCAAGTTTAGAAAGTGCCAAGGTTGTCCTATAACCTCCCTACACCATGCCATATGTGTATTTGCCTGAAGACATGAGTAAATTAGCTTAAATGCTAACATGCTAACGGCTAACATTTTAGCACCTAGCAAGAGAGCATCAAGTTGAGAAAGTGCCAAGGTTGTCCTATAACCTCCCTACATCATGCCATGTGTGTATTTGCCTTTAGACATAAGTAAATTAGCTTAAATGCTAACACGCTAACGGCTACCATGTTAGCACCTAGCAAGAGGGTTTCAAGTTTAGAAAGTGCCAAGGTTGTCCTATAACCTCCCTACATCATGCCATGTGTGTATTTGCCTTTAAACATGAGTAAATTAGCTTAAATGCTAACATGCTAACAGTTATCATGCTAGCACCTAGCAAGAGACCCTCAAGTTTAGAAAGTGCCAAGGTTGTCCTATAACCTCCCTACATCATGCCATGTGTGTATTTGCCTTTAGACATGAGTAAATTAGCTTAAATGCTAACATGCTAACGGCTAACATACTAGCACCTAGCAAGACAGCCTCAAGTTTAGAAACTGCCAAGGATGTCCTATAACGTCCCTGCATCATGCATGTGTTAATTTGCCTTTAAACATGAGCAAATTAGCTTAAATGCTAACATGCTAACAGTCATCATGCTAGCACCTAGCAAGAGAGTCCCAAGTTTAGAAAGTGCCAAGGTTGTCCTATAACCTCCCTACATCATGCCATGTGTGTATTTGCCTTTAGACATGAGTAAATTAGGTTAAATGCTAACATGCTAACGGCTAATATGCTAGCACCTAGCAAGACAGCCTCAAGTTTAGAAACTACCAAGGTTGTCCTATAGCCTCCCCACATCATGTCATGTGTGTATTTGCCTTTAAACGTGAGTAAATTAGCTTAAATGCTAACATGCTAACAATCATTATGCTAGCACCTAGCAACAGAGCCTCAAGTTTAGAAAGTGCCAAGGTTGTCCTATAACCTCCCTACACCATGCCATATGTGTTTTTGCCTGAAGACATAAGTAAATTAGCTAAAATGCTAACATGCTAACGGCTACCATGCTAGCACCTAGCAAGAGAGCATCAAGTTGAGAAAGTGCCAAGGTTGTCCTATAACCTCCCTACATCATGCCATGTGTGTATTTGCCTTTAGACATGAGTAAATTAGCTTAAATGCTAACATGCTAACGGCTAACATGTTAGCACCTAGCAAGAGGGTTTCAAGTTTAGAAAGTGCCAAGGTTGTCCTATAACCTCCCCATATCATGCCATGTGTGTATTTGCCTTTAAACGTGAGTAAATTAGCTTAAAGGCTAACATGCTAACAGTTATCATGCTAGCACCTAGCAAGACAGCCTCAAGTTTAGAAACTACCAAGGTTGTCCTATAACCTCCCCACATCATGTCATGTGTGTATTTGCCTTTAAACGTGAGTAAATTAGCTTAAATGCTAACATGCTAACAATCGTCATGCTAGCACCTAGCAAGAGAGCCTCAAGTTGAGAAAGTGCCAAGGTTGTCCTATAACCTCCCTACATCATGCCATGTGTGTATTTGCCTTTAGACATAAGTAAATTAGCTTAAATGCTAACGTGCTAACGGCTACCATGCTAGCACCTAGCAAGAGGGCCTCAAGTTGAGAAAGTGCCAAGGTTGTCCTATAACCTCCCTACATCATGTCATGTGTGCATTTGCCTGTAGACATGAGTAAATTAGCTTAAATGCTAACATGCTAACGGCTACCATGCTAGCACCTAGCAAGAGGGCCTTAAGTTTAGAAACTGCCAAGGTTGTCCTATAACCTCCCCACATCATGCCATGTGTGTATTTGCCTTTAAACGTGAGTAAATTAGCTTATATGCTAACACGCTAACAGTCATTATGCTAGAACCTAGCAAGAGAGCCTCAAGTTTAGAAAGTGCCAAGGATGTCCTATAACGTCCCTGCATCACTCATGTGTGTATTTGCCTTTAAACATGAGCAAATTAGCTTAAATGCTAACATGCTAACAGTCATCATGCTAGCACCTAGCAAGAGAGTCCCAAGTTTAGAAAGTGCCAAGGGTGTCCTATAACCTCCCTACATCATGCCATGTGTGTATTTGCCTTTAGACATGAGTAAATTAGCTTAAATGCTAACATGCTAACGGCTAACATGCTATCACCTAGCAAGAGAGTTTCAAGTTTACAAAGTGCCAAGGTTGTCCTTCAACCTCCCTATATCATGCCATGTGTGTATATGCCTTTAAACGTGAGTCAATTAGCTTAAATGCTAAAATGCTAACAGTTATCATGCTAGCACCTAGCAAGAGACCCTCAAGTTTAGAAAGTGCCAAGGTTGTCCTATAACCTCCCTACATCATGCCATGTGTGTATTTGCCTTTAGACATGAGTAAATTAGCTTAAATGCTAACATGCTAACGGCTAACATGCTAGCACCTAGCAAGACAGCCTCAAGTTTAGAAACTGCCAAGGATGTCCTATAACGTCCCTGCATCATGCATATGTGTATTTGCCTTTAAACATGAGCAAATTAGCTTAAATGCTAACATGCTAACAGTCATCATGCTAGCACCTAGCAAGAGAGTCCCAAGTTTAGAAAGTGCCAAGGTTGTCCTATAACATCCCTACATCATGCCATGTGTGTATTTGCCTTTAGACATGAGTAAATTAGCTTAAATGTTAACATGCTAACGGCTAACATGCTAGCACCTAGCAAGACAGCCTCAAGTTTAGAAACTACCAAGGTTGTCCTATAACCTCCCCACATCATGTCATGTGTATATTTGCCTTTAAACGTGAGTAAATTAGCTTAAATGCTAACATGCTAACGGCTACCATGTTAGCACCTAGCAAGAGGGTTTCAAGTTTAGAAAGTGCCAAGGTTGTCCTATAACCTCCCTATATCATGCCATGTGTGTATTTGCCTTTAAACGTGAGTAAATTAGCTTAAAGGCTAACATGCTAACAGTTATCATGCTAGCACCTAGCAAGAGAGCCTCAAGTTTAGAAAGTGCCAAGGTTGTCCTATAACCTCCCTACATCATGCCATGTGTGTATTTGCCTTTAGACATGAGTAAATTAGCTTAAATGCTAACATGCTAACGGCTAACATGCTAGCACCTAGCAAGAGAGCCTCAAGTTTAGAAACTGCCAAGGTTGTCCTATGACCTCCCTACATCATGCCATGTGTGTATTTGCCTTTAGACATGAGTAAATTAGCTTAAATGCTAACATGCTAACATGCTAGCAATTAGCATTTAGCCACAGAGAGAGTTCAGACATTTATCTCAAAAATGAGCCATCAATCACGTTTCTACGTGGCCGTATGGCTGAGCTAAAAGGCTGTGAAAAGTCTGTAAATTCTCGTTTTCTATGTGCTGTTCTAAAAATAGAACAGCGATTCCCTAATCAAGTGGCCCATTTTTTAACGTTTTCGTTAATAGCGTCGCCATGGTTACACAAAACTTTCCAAAAATTAAATACCGCTGTAGTCCCGAGCGCCACGTTTCCGGCGGTGTAACATGTGTGGGGGTCCTTCTTGCGGTTTTGGCCGCATTACGCGCGCAAAAAGTGGAAGATTAAGATATACGGAATAATAATAACTAAACAGCAATAACAATATGGGCTGGCTCAGTAGCCAGCCCATAGACTGCTACTGCAAGTAGCAGTCTATGGGCTGGCTACTGAGCCAGTCCATAACTAGAAAATTCCCGCGGAAATTTTGATGGACTGGCCACCTGTGCTGTGAACCTCGGGCCCGGTGTGCCAACGGCTACCACTGTAGCACCTAGCAAGAAAGCCTCAAGTGCGGAAAAGGTTGATGCAGTCCCATAGTGTCCCCACATCATGCCAAGTGTGTATTTGCCTTTAAACTTGAGTAAATTAGCTAAAATGCTAACATGCTAACGGCTACCGTGCTAACACATAGCAAAACAGCCTCAGGTCCTGAAAAGTTTGTGGCAGTCCTACAGTGTCCCCACATCATGCCATGTGTGTATTTGCCTGTAGACATGAGTAAATTAGCTTAAATGCTAACATGCTAACAGGCATTATGCTAGCACCTAGCAAGAGAGCCTCAAGTTTAGAAAGTGCCAAGGTTGTCCTATAACCTCCCTACATCATGCCATGTGTGAATTTGCCTGTAGACATAAGTAAATTAGCTTAAATGCTAACATGCTAACGGCTACCATGCTAGCAACTAGCAAGAGGGCCTCAAGTTTAGAAAGTGCCAAGGTTGTCCTATAAACTCCCTACATCATGCCATGTGTGTATTTGCCTTTAGACATGAGTAAATTAGCTTAAATGCTAACATGCTAACGGCTAACATGCTAGCACCTAGCAAGACAGCCTCAAGTTTAGAGACTGCCAAGGATGTCCTATAACGTCCCTGCATCATATATGTGTGTATTTCCCTTTAAACATTAGCAAATTAGCTTAAATGCTAACATGCTAACAGCCATCATGCTAGCACCTAGCAAGAGAGTCCCAAGTTTAGAAAGTGCCAAGGTTGTCCTATAACCTCCCTACATCATGCCATGTTAGACATGAGCAAATTAGCTTAAATGCTAACATGCTAACGGCTAACATGCTAGCACCTAGCAAGACAGCCTCAAGTTTAGAAACTGCCAAGGTTGTCCTATAACGTCCCTGCATCATGCATGTGTGTATTTGCCTTTAAACATAAGCAAATTAGCTTAAATGCTAACATGCTAACAGTCATCATGCTACCACCTAGCAAGAGAGTCCCAAGTTTAGAGAGTGCCAAGGTTGTCCTATAACCTCCCTACATCATGCCATGTGTGTATTTGCCTTTAGACATTAGTAAATTAGCTTAAATGCTAACATGCTAACGGCTAACATGCTAGCACCTAGCAAGACAGCCTCAAGTTTAGAAACTGCCAAGGTTGTCCTATAACCTCCCTACATCATGCCATGTGTGTATTTGCCTTTAGACATGAGTAAATTAGCTTAAATGCTAACATGCTAACGGCTAACATGCTAGCACCGAGCAAGACAGCCTCAAGTTTAGAAACAGCCAAGGATGTCCTATAACGTCCCTGCATCATGTCATGTGTGTATTTGCCTGAAGACATGAGTAAATTAGCTTAAATGCTAACACGCTAACAGCTACCATGTTAGCACCTAGCAAGAGGGTTTCAAGTTTAGAAAGTGCCAAGGTTGTCCTATAACCTCCCTACATCATGCCATGTGTGTATTTGCCTTTAAACGTGAGTAAATTAGCTTAAATGCTAACATGCTAACAATCATTATGCTAGCACCTAGCAAGACAGCCTCAAGTTTAGAAAGTGCCAAGGTTGTCCTATAACCTCCCTACACCATGCCATATGTGTATTTGCCTGAAGACATGAGTAAATTAGCTTAAATGCTAACATGCTAACGGCTAACATTTTAGCACCTAGCAAGAGAGCATCAAGTTGAGAAAGTGCCAAGGTTGTCCTATAACCTCCCTACATCATGCCATGTGTGTATTTGCCTTTAGACATGAGTAAATTAGCTTAAATGCTAACACGCTAACAGCTACCATGTTAGCACCTAGCAAGAGGGTTTCAAGTTTAGAAAGTGCCAAGGTTGTCCTATAACCTCCCTACATCATGCCATGTGTGTATTTGCCTTTAAACGTGAGTAAATTAGCTTAAATGCTAACATGCTAACAGTTATCATGCTAGCACCTAGCAAGAGACCCTCAAGTTTAGAAAGTGCCAAGGTTGTCCTATAACCTCCCTACATCATGCCATGTGTGTATTTGCCTTTAGACATGAGTAAATTAGCTTAAATGCTAACATGCTAACGGCTAACATACTAGCACCTAGCAAGACAGCCTCAAGTTTAGAAACTGCCAAGGATGTCCTATAACGTCCCTGCATCATGCATGTGTTAATTTGCCTTTAAACATGAGCAAATTAGCTTAAATGCTAACATGCTAACAGTCATCATGCTAGCACCTAGCAAGAGAGTCCCAAGTTTAGAAAGTGCCAAGGTTGTCCTATAACCTCCCTACATCATGCCATGTGTGTATTTGCCTTTAGACATGAGTAAATTAGGTTAAATGCTAACATGCTAACGGCTAATATGCTAGCACCTAGCAAGACAGCCTCAAGTTTAGAAACTACCAAGGTTGTCCTATAGCCTCCCCACATCATGTCATGTGTGTATTTGCCTTTAAACGTGAGTAAATTAGCTTAAATGCTAACATGCTAACAATCATTATGCTAGCACCTAGCAACAGAGCCTCAAGTTTAGAAAGTGCCAAGGTTGTCCTATAACCTCCCTACACCATGCCATATGTGTTTTTGCCTGAAGACATAAGTAAATTAGCTAAAATGCTAACATGCTAACGGCTACCATGCTAGCACCTAGCAAGAGAGCATCAAGTTGAGAAAGTGCCAAGGTTGTCCTATAACCTCCCTACATCATGCCATGTGTGTATTTGCCTTTAGACATGAGTAAATTAGCTTAAATGCTAACATGCTAACGGCTACCATGTTAGCACCTAGCAAGAGGGTTTCAAGTTTAGAAAGTGCCAAGGTTGTCCTATAACCTCCCCATATCATGCCATGTGTGTATTTGCCTTTAAACGTGAGTAAATTAGCTTAAAGGCTAACATGCTAACAGTTATCATGCTAGCACCTAGCAAGACAGCCTCAAGTTTAGAAACTACCAAGGTTGTCCTATAACCTCCCCACATCATGTCATGTGTGTATTTGCCTTTAAACGTGAGTAAATTAGCTTAAATGCTAACATGCTAACAATCGTCATGCTAGCACCTAGCAAGAGAGCCTCAAGTTGAGAAAGTGCCAAGGTTGTCCTATAACCTCCCTACATCATGCCATGTGTGTATTTGCCTTTAGACATAAGTAAATTAGCTTAAATGCTAACGTGCTAACGGCTACCATGCTAGCACCTAGCAAGAGGGCGTCAAGTTGAGAAAGTGCCAAGGTTGTCCTATAACCTCCCTACATCATGTCATGTGTGCATTTGCCTGTAGACATGAGTAAATTAGCTTAAATGCTAACATGCTAACGGCTACCATGCTAGCACCTAGCAAGAGGGCCTTAAGTTTAGAAACTGCCAAGGTTGTCCTATAACCTCCCCACATCATGCCATGTGTGTATTTGCCTTTAAACGTGAGTAAATTAGCTTATATGCTAACACGCTAACAGTCATTATGCTAGAACCTAGCAAGAGAGCCTCAAGTTTAGAAAGTGCCAAGGATGTCCTATAACGTCCCTGCATCACTCATGTGTGTATTTGCCTTTAAACATGAGCAAATTAGCTTAAATGCTAACATGCTAACAGTCATCATGCTAGCACCTAGCAAGAGAGTCCCAAGTTTAGAAAGTGCCAAGGGTGTCCTATAACCTCCCTACATCATGCCATGTGTGTATTTGCCTTTAGACATGAGTAAATTAGCTTAAATGCTAACATGCTAACGGCTAACATGCTATCACCTAGCAAGAGAGTTTCAAGTTTACAAAGTGCCAAGGTTGTCCTTCAACCTCCCTATATCATGCCATGTGTGTATATGCCTTTAAACGTGAGTAAATTAGCTTAAATGCCAACATGCTAACAGTTATCATGCTAGCACCTAGCAAGAGACCCTCAAGTTTAGAAAGTGCCAAGGTTGTCCTATAACCTCCCTACATCATGCCATGTGTGTATTTGCCTTTAGACATGAGTAAATTAGCTTAAATGCTAACATGCTAACGGCTAACATGCTAGCACCTAGCAAGACAGCCTCAAGTTTAGAAACTGCCAAGGATGTCCTATAACGTCCCTGCATCATGCATATGTGTATTTGCCTTTAAACATGAGCAAATTAGCTTAAATGCTAACATGCTAACAGTCATCATGCTAGCACCTAGCAAGAGAGTCCCAAGTTTAGAAAGTGCCAAGGTTGTCCTATAACATCCCTACATCATGCCATGTGTGTATTTGCCTTTAGACATGAGTAAATTAGCTTAAATGCTAACATGCTAACGGCTAACATGCTAGCACCTAGCAAGACAGCCTCAAGTTTAGAAACTACCAAGGTTGTCCTATAACCTCCCCACATCATGTCATGTGTATATTTGCCTTTAAACGTGAGTAAATTAGCTTAAATGCTAACATGCTAACGGCTACCATGTTAGCACCTAGCAAGAGGGTTTTAAGTTTAGAAAGTGCCAAGGTTGTCCTATAACCTCCCTACATCATGCCATGTGTGTGTTTGCCTTTAGACATGAGTAAATTAGCTTAAATGCTAACATGCTAACGGCTAACATGCTAGCACCTAGCAAGAGAGCCTCAAGTTTAGAAACTGCCAAGGTTGTCCTATGACCTCCCTACATCATGCCATGTGTGTATTTGCCTTTAGACATGAGTAAATTAGCTTAAATGCTAACATGCTAACATGCTAGCAATTAGCATTTAGCCACAGAGAGAGTTCAGACATTTATCTCAAAAATGAGCCATCAATCACGTTTCTACGTGGCCGTATGGCTGAGCTAAAAGGCTGTGAAAAGTCTGTAAATTCTCGTTTTCTATGTGCTGTTCTAAAAATAGAACAGCGATTCCCTAATCAAGTGGCCCATTTTTTAACGTTTTCGTTAATAGCGTCGCCATGGTTACACAAAACTTTCCAAAAATTAAATACCGCTGTAGTCCCGAGCGCCACGTTTCCGGCGGTGTAACATGTGTGGGGGTCCTTCTTGCGGTTTTGGCCGCATTACGCGCGCAAAAAGTGGAAGATTAAGATATACGGAATAATAATAACTAAACAGCAATAACAATATGGGCTGGCTCAGTAGCCAGCCCATAGACTGCTACTGCAAGTAGCAGTCTATGGGCTGGCTACTGAGCCAGTCCATAACTAAACGCACAAGGAATAACAATATGGGCTGGCTCAGTAGCCAGCCCATAGACTGCTACTGCAAGTAGCAGTCTATGGGCTGGCTACTGAGCCAGTCCATAATAATAGCTAAACAACAATAACAATATGGGCTGGCTACTGGGCCAGTCCATAACTAAACGCACAAGGAATAACAATATGGGCTGGCTCAGTAGCCAGCCCATAGACTGCTACTGCAAGTAGCAGTCTATGGGCTGGCTACTGAGCCAGTCCATAATAACTAGAAAATTCCCGCGGAAATTTTGATGGCATGGCCACCTGTGCTGTGAACCTCGGGCCCGGTGGGCCAACGGCTACCGCGGTAGCACCTAGCAAGAAAGCCTCAAGTACGGAAAAAGTTGATGCAGTCCCAGAGTGTCCCCACATCATGCCAAGTGTGTAATTGCCTTTAAACTTGAGTAAATTAGCTTAAATGCTAACATGCTAACAATCATTATGCTAGCACCTAGCAAGAGAGCCTCAAGTTTAGAAAGTGCCAAGGTTGTCCTATAACCTCCCTACATCATGCCATGTGTGTATTTGCCTTTAAACGTGAGTAAATTGGCTTAAATGCTAACATGCTAACAGTTATCATGCTAGCACCTAGCAAGAGAGCCTCAAGTTTAGAAAGTGCCAAGGTTGTCCTATAACCTCCCTACATCACGCCATGTGTGTATTTGCCTTTAGACATGAGTAAATTAGCTTTAATGCTAACATGCTAACAATCATTATGCTAGCACCTAGCAAGAGAGCCTCAAGTTTAGAAAGTGCCAAAGTTGTCCTATAACCTCCCTACACCATGCCATATGTGTATTTGCCTGAAGACATGAGTAAATTAGCTTAAATGCTAACATGCTAACGGCTACCATGCTAGCATCTAGCAAGAGGGTTTCAAGTTTAGAAAGTGCCAAGGTTGTCCTATAACCTCCCCATATCATGCCATGTGTGTATTTGCCTTTAAATGTGAGTAAATTAGCTTAAATGCTAACATGCTAACGGCTACCATGCTAGCACCTAGCAAGAGGGCCTGAAGTTTAGAAACTGCCAAGGTTGTCCTATAACCTCCCCACATCATGCCATGTGTGTATTTGCCTTTAAACCTGAGTAAATTGGCTTATATGCTAACACGCTAACAGTCATTATGCTAGCACCTAGCAAGAGAGCCTCAAGTTTAGAAAGTGCCAAGGATGTCCTATAACGTCCCTGCATCATGCATGTGTGTATTTGCCTTTAAACATGAGCAAATTAGCTTAAATGCTAACATGCTAACAGTCATCATGCTAGCACCTAGCAAGAGACCCTCAGGTTTAGAAAGTGCCAAGGTTGTCCTATAACCTCCCTACATCATGTCATGTGTGTATTTGCCTTTAGACATGAGTAAATTAGCTTAAATGCTAACATGCTAACGGCTAACATGCTAGCACCTAGCAAGAGAGTTTCAAGTTTACAAAGTGCCAAGGTTGTCCTTCAACCTCCCTATATCATGCCATGTGTGTATTTGCCTTTAAACGTGGGTAAATTAGCTTAAATGCTAACATGCTAACAGTTATCATGCTAGCACCTAGCAAGAGACCCTCAAGTTTAAAAAGTGCCAAGGTTGTCCTATAACCTCCCTATATCATGCCATGTGTGTATTTGCCTTTAAATGTGAGTAAATTAGCTTAAATGCTAACATGCTAACGGCTACCATGCTAGCACCTAGCAAGAGGGCCTGAAGTTTAGAAACTGCCAAGGTTGTCCTATAACCTCCCCACATCATGCCATGTGTGTATTTGCCTTTAAACGTGAGTAAATTGGCTTATATGCTAACACGCTAACAGTCATTATGCTAGCACCTAGCAAGAGAGCCTCAAGTTTAGAAAGTGCCAAGGATGTCCTATAACGTCCCTGCATCATGCATGTGTGTATTTGCCTTTAAACATGAGCAAATTAGCTTAAATGCTAACATGCTAACAGTCATCATGCTAGCACCTAGCAAGAGACCCTCAGGTTTAGAAAGTGCCAAGGTTGTCCTATAACCTCCCTACATCATGTCATATGTGTATTTGCCTTTAGACATGAGTAAATTAGCTTAAATGCTAACATGCTAACGGCTAACTTGCTAGCACCTAGCAAGAGAGTTTCAAGTTTACAAAGTGCCAAGGTTGTCCTTCAACCTCCCTATATCATGCCATGTGTGTATTTGCCTTTAAACGTGGGTAAATTAGCTTAAATGCTAACATGCTAACAGTTATCATGCTAGCACCTAGCAAGAGACCCTCAAGTTTAAAAAGTGCCAAGGTTGTCCTATAACCTCCCTATATCATGCCATGTGTGTATTTGCCTTTAAACGTGAGTAAATTAGCTTAAATGCTAACACGCTAACAGTCATTATGCTAGCACCTAGCAAGACAGCCTCAAGTTTAGAAACTGCCAAGGATGTCCTATAACGTCCCTGCATCATGCATGTGTGTATTTGCCTTTAAACATGAGCAAATTAGCTTAAATGCTAACATGCTAACAGTCATCATGCTAGCACCTAGCAAGAGAGTCCCAAGTTTAGAAAGTGCCAAGGTTGTCCTATAACATCCCTACATCATGCCATGTGTGTATTTGCCTTTAGACATGAGTAAATTAGCTTAAATGCTAACATGCTAACGGCTAACATGCTAGCACCGAGCAAGACAGCCTCAAGTTTAGAAACTGCCAAGGATGTCCTATAACGTCCCTGCATCATGTCATGTGTGTATTTGCCTTTAAACATGAGCAAATTAGCTTAAATGCTAACATGCTAACAGTCATCATGCTAGCACCTAGCAAGAGAGTCCCAAGTTTAGAAAGTGCCAAGGTTGTCCTATAACCTCCCGACATCATGCCATGTGTGTATTTGCCTTTAGACATGAGTAAATTAGCTTAAATGCTAACATGCTAACGGATAACATGCTAGCACCTAGCAAGACAGCCTCAAGTTTAGAAACTGCCAAGGTTGTCCTATAACCTCCCCACATCATGTCATGTGTGTATTTGCCTTTTAACGTGAGTAAATTAGCTTGAATGCTAACATGCTAACAATCATTATGCTAGCACCTAGCAAGAGAGCCTCAAGTTTAGAAAGTGCCAAGGTTGTCCTATAACCTCCCTACATCATGCCATGTGTGTATTTGCCTTTAGATGTGAGTAAATTAGCTTAAATGCTAACATGCTAACATGCTAGCAATTAGCATTTAGCCACAGAGAGACTTCAGAAGTTTATCTCAAAAATTAGCCATCAATCACGTTTCTACGTGGCCGTATGGCTGAGCTACAAGGCTGTGAAAAGTCTGTAAATTCTCATTCTTTTCACTGGCATGAGCTGTTCTAAAAATAGCCCAAATGTCCCTAATTTTTTGAACCATTGATTTTTGCGTTTTTCAAACGCGAATAGCGTCGCCATGGTTACACAAAACGTTCCAAAAAATAAATACCGCTGTAGTCCCGAGTGCCACGTTTCCGGCGGTGTAACATGTGTGGGGATCCTTCCTGCGGTTTTGGCCGCATTACGCGCACAAAAGTGGGAAGATTAAGATATAAGAATAACTAGAAAATTCCCGCGGAAATTTTGATGGACTGGCCACCTGTGCTGTGAACCTCGGGCCCGGTGTGCCAACGGCTACCGCGGTAGCACCTAGCAAGAAAGCCTCAAGTACGGAAAAAGTTGATGCAGTCCCATAGTGTCCCCACATCATGCCAAGTGTGTAATTGCCTTTAAACTTGAGTAAATTAGCTTAAATGCTAACATGCTAACAATCATTATGCTAGCACCTAGCAAGAGAGCCTCAAGTTTAGAAAGTGCCAAGGTTGTCCTATAACCTCCCTACATCATGCCATGTGTGTATTTGCCTTTAAACATGAGTAAATTAGCTTAAATGCTAACATGCTAAGAGTCATCATGCTAGCACCTAGCAAGAGAGTCCCAAGTTTAGAAAGTGCCAAGGGTGTCCTATAACCTCCCTACATCATGCCATGTGTGTATTTGCCTTTAGACATGAGTAAATTAGCTTAAATGCTAACATGCTAATGGCTAACATGCTATCACCTAGCAAGAGAATTTCAAGTTTACAAAGTGCCAAGGTTGTCCTTCAACCTCCCTATATCATGCCATGTGTGTATATGCCTTTAAACGTGAGTAAATTAGCTTAAATGCTAACATGCTAACAGTTATCATGCTAGCACCTAGCAAGAGACCCTCAAGTTTAGAAAGTGCCAAGGTTGTCCTATAACCTCCCTACATCATGCCATGTGTGTATTTGCCTTTAGACATGAGTAAATTAGCTTAAATGCTAACATGCTAACGGCTAACATGCTAGCATCTAGCAAGACAGCCTCAAGTTTAGAAACTGCCAAGGATGTCCTATAACGTCCCTGCATCATGCATATGTGTATTTGCCTTTAAACATGAGTAAATTAGCTTAAATGCTAACATGCTAACGGCTAACATGCTAGCACCTAGCAAGACAGCCTCAAGTTTAGAAACTACCAAGGTTGTCCTATAACCTCCCCACATCATGTCATGTGTATATTTGCCTTTAAACGTGAGTAAATTAGCTTAAATGCTAACATGCTAACAATCATTATGCTAGCACCTAGCAAGACAGCCTCAAGTTTAGAAAGTGCCAAGGTTGTCCTATAACCTCCCTACACCATGCCATATGTGTATTTGCCTGAAGACATGAGTAAATTAGCTTAAATGCTAACATGCTAACGGCTACCATGTTAGCACCTAGCAAGAGGGTTTCAAGTTTAGAAAGTGCCAAGGTTGTCCTATAACCTCCCTATATCATGCCATGTGTGTATTTGCCTTTAAACGTGAGTAAATTAGCTTAAATGCTAACATGCTAACGGCTAACATGCTAGCACCTAGCAAGAGAGCCTCAAGTTTAGAAACTGCCAAGGTTGTCCTATAACCTCCCTACATCATGCCATGTGTGTATTTGCCTTTAGACATGAGTAAATTAGCTTAAATGCTAACATGCTAACATGCTAGCAATTAGCATTTAGCCACAGAGAGAGTTCAGACATTTATCTCAAAAATGAGCCATCAATCACGTTTCTACGTGGCCGTATGGCTGAGCTAAAAGGCTGTGAAAAGTCTGTAAATTCTCGTTTTCCATGTGCTGTTCTAAAAATAGAACAGCGATTCCCTAATCAAGTGGCCCATTTTTTAACGTTTTCGTTAATAGCGTCGCCATGGTTACACAAAACTTTCCAAAAATTAAATACCGCTGTAGTCCCGAGCGCCACGTTTCCGGCGGTGTAACATATGTGGGGGTCCTTCTTGCGGTTTTGGCCGCATTACGCGCGCAAAAAGTGGAAGATTAAGATATACGGAATAATAACTAAACAGCAATAACAATATGGGCTGGCTCAGTAGCCAGCCCATAGACTGCTACTTGCAGTAGCAGTCTATGGGCTGGCTACTGGGCCAGTCCATAATAACTAGAAAATTCCCGCGGAAATTTTGATGGACTGGCCACCTGTGCTGTGAACCTTGGGCCCGGTGCGCCAACGGCTACCGCGGTAGCACCTAGCAAGAAAGCCTCAAGTACGGAAAAAGTTGATGCAGTCCCATAGTGTCCCCACATCATGCCAAGTGTGTAATTGCCTTTAAACTTGAGTAAATTAGCTTAAATGCTAACATGCTAACAATCATTATGCTAGCACCTAGCAAGAGAACCTCAAGTTTAGAAAGTGCCAAGGTTGTCCTATAACCTCCCTACATCATGCCATGTGTGTATTTGCCTTTAAATGTGAATAAATTAGCTTAAATGCTAACATGCTAACAATCATTATGCTAGCACCTAGCAAGAGAGCCTCAAGTTTAGAAAGTGCCAAGGTTGTCCTATAACCTCCCTACATCATGCCATGTGTGTATTTGCCTTTAGACATGAGTAAATTAGCTTAAATGCTAACGTGCAAACGGCTACCATGCTAGCACCTAGCAAGAGGGCCTCAAGTTTAGAAAGTGCCAAGGTTGTCCTATAACCTCCCTACATCATGTCATGTGTGCATTTGCCTTTAGACATGAGTAAATTAGCTTAAATGCTAACATGCTAACGGCTAACATGCTAGCACCTAGCAAGACAGCCTCAAGTTTAGAAACTACCAAGGATGTCCTATAACGTCCCTGCATCATGTCATGTGTATATTTGCCTTTAAATGTGAGTAAATTAGCTTAAATGCTAATATGCTAACAATCATTATGCTAGCACCTAGCAAGACAGCCTCAAGTTTAGAAATTGCCAAGGTTGTCCTATAACCTCCCTACACCGTGCCATATGTGTATTTGCCTGAAGACATGAGTAAATTAGCTTAAATGCTAACATGCTAACGGCTACCATGTTAGCACCTAGCAAGAGGGTTTCAAGTTTAGAAAGTGCCAAGGTTGTCCTATAACCTCCCGACATCATGCCATATGTGTATTTGCCTTTAGACATGAGTAAATTAGCTTAAATGCTAATATGCTAACGGCTACCATGCTAGCACCTAGCAAGAGAGCCTCAAGTTTAGAAAGTGCCAAGGTTGTCCTATAACCTCCCTACATCATGCCATGTGTGTATTTGCCTTTAAATGTGAGTAAATTAGCTTAAATGCTAACATGCTAACAGTCGTCATGCTAGCACCTAGCAAGAGAGCCTCAAGTTTAGAAAGTGCCAAGGTTGTCCTATAACCTCCCTACATCATGCCATGTGTGTATTTGCCTTTAGACATGAGTAAATTAGCTTAAATGCTAACGTGCTAACGGCTACCATGCTAGCACCTAGCAAAAGGGCCTCAAGTTTAGAAACTGCCAAGGTTGTCCTATAACCTCCCCACATCATGCCATCTTTGTATTTGCCTTTAAATGTGAGTAAATTAGCTTAAATGCTAACACGCTAACAGTCATTATGCTAGCACCTAGCAAGAGAGCCTCAAGTTTAGAAAGTGCCAAGGTTGTCCTATAACCTCCCTACATCATGCCATGTGTGTATTTGCCTTTAGACATGAGCAAATTAGCTTAAATGCTAACATGCTAACGGCTAACATGCTAGCACCTAGCAAGACAGCCTCAAGTTTAGAAACTGCCAAGGTTGTCCTATAACGTCCCTGCATCATGCATGTATGTATTTGCCTTTAAACATAAGCAAATTAGCTTAAATGCTAACATGCCAACAGTCATCATGCTAGCACCTAGCAAGAGAGTCCCAAGTTTAGAGAGTGCCAAGGTTGTCCTATATCCTCCCTACATCATGCCATGTGTGTATTTGCCTTTAGACATTAGTAAATTAGCTTAAATGCTAACATGCTAATGGCTAACATGCTAGCACCTAGCAAGACAGCCTCAAGTTTAGAAACTGCCAAGGTTGTCCTATAACCTCCCTACATCATGCCATGTGTGTATTTGCCTTTAGACATGAGTAAATTAGCATAAATGCTAACATGGTAACGGCTAACATGCTAGCACCTAGCAAGACAGCCTCAAGTTTAGAAACTGCCAAGGATGTCCTATAACGTCCCTGCATCATGTCATGTGTGTATTTGCCTTTAAACGTGGGTAAATTAGCTTAAATGCTAACATGCTAACAGTTATCATGCTAGCACCTAGCAAGAGACCCTCAAGTTTAAAAAGTGCCAAGGTTGTCCTATAACCTCCCTACATCATGCCATGTGTGCAATTGCCTTTAAACGTAAGTAAATTAGCTTAAATGCTAACATGCTAACGGGTCTATGCTAGCACCTAGCAAGAGAGCCTCAAGTTTAGAAAGTGCCAAGGTTGTCCTAGAACCTCCCTGCATCATTCCATGGGTGTATTTGCCTTTAAACATGAGTAAATTAGCTTAAATGCTAACATGCTAACATGCTAGCAATTAGCATTTAGCCACAGAGAGAGTTCAGAAGTTTATCTAAAAAATGAGCCATCAACCACGTTTCTACGTGGCCGTATGGCTGAGCTACAAGGCTGTGAACAGTCTGTAAATTCTCGTTTTCTCTGGAATGCGGCTGTTCTAAAAATAGAATGGTGTACCTAATCTAGTGGCCGATTTTTTTTACTATCGCAAATAGCGTCGCCATGGTTACACGAAACGTTCCAAAAAATAAATACCGCTGTAGTCCCGAGCGTCACGATTCCGACGGTGTAACATGTGTGGGGGTCCTTCTTGCGGTTTTGGCCGCATTACGCGCACAAAAAGTGGAAGATTAAGATATAAGAATAACTAGAAAATTCCCGCGGAAATTTTGATGGACTGGCAACCTGTGCTGTGAACCTCGGGCCCGGTGCGCCAACGGCTACCGCGGTAGCACCTAGCAAGAAAGCCTCAAGTACGGAAAAGGTTGATGCAGTCCCATAGTGTCCCCACATCATGCCAAGTGTGTATTTGCCTTTAAACTTGAGTAAATTAGCTAAAATGCTAACATGCTAACAATCATTATGCTAGCACCTAGCAAGAGAGCCTCAAGTTTAGAAAGTGCCAAGGTTGTCCTATAACCTCCCTACATCATGCCATGTGTGTATTTGCCTTTAAACGTGAGTAAATTGGCTTAAATGCTAACATGCTAACAGTTATCATGCTAGCACCTAGCAAGAGAGCCTCAAGTTTAGAAAGTGCCAAGGTTGTCCTATAACCTCCCTACATCATGCCATGTGTGTATTTGCCTTTAGACATGAGTAAATTAGCTTTAATGCTAACATGCTAACAATCATTATGCTAGCACCTAGCAAGAGAGCCTCAAGTTTAGAAAGTGCCAAGGTTGTCCTATAACCTCCCTACACCATGCCATATGTGTATTTGCCTGAAGACATGAGTAAATTAGCTTAAATGCTAACATGCTAACGGCTACCATGCTAGCACCTAGCAAGATGGCCTCAAGTTTAGAAACTACAAAGGTTGTCCTATAACCTCTCTATATCATGCCATGTGTGTATTTGCCTTTAAACGTGAGTAAATTAGCTTAAATGTTAACATGCTAACAGTTATCATGCTAGCACCTAGCAAGAGAGCCTCAAGTTTAGAAAGTGCCAAGGTTGTCCTATAACCTCCCGACATCATGCCATGTGTGTATTTGCCTTTAAATGTGAGTAAATTAGCTTAAATGCTAACATGCTAACAGTCATCATGCTAGCACCTAGCAAGAGAGCCTCAAGTTTAGAAAGTGCCAAGGTTGTCCTATAACCTCCCTATATCATGCCATGTGTGTATTTGCCTTCAAATGTGAGTAAATTAGCTTAAATGCTAACATGCTAACAGTCGTCATGCTAGCACCTAGCAAGAGAGCCTCAAGTTTAGAAAGTGCCAAGGTTGTCCTATAACCTCCCTACATCATGCCATGTGTGTATTTGCCTTTAGACATGAGTAAATTAGCTTAAATGCTAACACGCTAACAGTCATTATGCTAGCACCTAGCAAGAGAGCTCAAGTTTAGAAAGTGCCAAGGTTGTCCTATAACCTCCCTACATCATGTCATGTGTGCATTTGCCTGTAGACATGAGTAAATTAGCTTAAATGCTAACATGCTAACGGCTACCATGCTAGCACCTAGCAAGAGGGCCTTAAGTTTAGAAAGTGCCAAGGTTGTCCTATAACCTTCCTACATCATGTCATGTGTGTATTTGCATTTAGACATGAGTAAATTAGCTTAAATGCTAACACGCTAACGGCTAACATGCTAGCACCTAGCAAGAGAGTTTCAAGTTTACAAAGTGCCAAGGTTGTCCTTCAACCTCCCTATATCATGCCATGTGTGTATTTGCCTTTAAACGTGAGTAAATTAGCTTAAATGCTAACATGCTAACAGTTATCATGCTAGCACCTAGCAAGAGACCCTCAAGTTTAGAAAGTGCCAAGGTTGTCCTATAACCTCCCTACATCATGCCATGTGTGTATTTGCCTTTAGACATGAGTAAATTAGCTTAAATGCTAACATGCTAACGGCTAACATGCTAACACCTAGCAAAACAGCCTCAGGTCCTGAAAAGTTTGGGGCAGTCCTACAGTGTCCCCACATCATGCCAAGTGTGTATTTGCCTTTAAACTTTAGAAAATTAGCGAAAATGCTAACATGCTATCGGCTACCATGCTAACACCTAGCAAAACAGCCTCAGGTCCTGAAAAGTTTGGGGCAGTCCTACAGTGTCCCCACATCATGCCATGTGTGTATTTGCCCTTAGACATGAGTAAATTAGCTAAAATGTTAACATGCTAACAGTCATCATGCCAGCACCTAGCAAGAGAGCCTCAAGTTTAGAAAGTGCCAAGGTTGTCCTATAACCTCCCTACATCATGCCATGTGTGTATTATCCTTTAGACATGAGTAAATTGGCTTAAATGCTAACATGCTAACAGCTACCATGCTAGCACCTAGCAAGAGGGCATCAAGTTTAGAAACTGCCAAGGTTGTCCGATAACCTCCCTGCATCATGCCATGGGTGTATTTGCCTTTAAACATGAGTAAATTAGCTTAAATGCTAACATGCTAACGGCTACCATGCTAGCACCTACCAAGAGAGCCTCAAGTTTAGAAAGTGCCAAGGTTGTCCTATAACCTCCCTACATCATGCCATGTGTGTATTTGCCTTTAGACATGAGTAAATTAGCTTTAATGCTAACATGCTAACAATCATTATGCTAGCACCTAGCAAGAGAGCCTCAAGTTTAGAAAGTGCCAAGGTTGTCCTATAACCTCCCTACACCATGCCATATGTGTATTTGCCTGAAGACATGAGTAAATTAGCTTAAATGCTAACATGCTAACGGCTACCATGCTAGCACCTAGCAAGATGGCCTCAAGTTTAGAAACTACAAAGGTTGTCCTATAACCTCTCTATATCATGCCATGTGTGTATTTGCCTTTAAACGTGAGTAAATTAGCTTAAATGTTAACATGCTAACAGTTATCATGCTAGCACCTAGCAAGAGAGCCTCAAGTTTAGAAAGTGCCAAGGTTGTCCTATAACCTCCCGACATCATGCCATGTGTGTATTTGCCTTTAAATGTGAGTAAATTAGCTTAAATGCTAACATGCTAACAGTCATCATGCTAGCACCTAGCAAGAGAGCCTCAAGTTTAGAAAGTGCCAAGGTTGTCCTATAACCTCCCTATATCATGCCATGTGTGTATTTGCCTTCAAATGTGAGTAAATTAGCTTAAATGCTAACATGCTAACAGTCGTCATGCTAGCACCTAGCAAGAGAGCCTCAAGTTTAGAAAGTGCCAAGGTTGTCCTATAACCTCCCTACATCATGCCATGTGTGTATTTGCCTTTAGACATGAGTAAATTAGCTTAAATGCTAACACGCTAACAGTCATTATGCTAGCACCTAGCAAGAGAGCTCAAGTTTAGAAAGTGCCAAGGTTGTCCTATAACCTCCCTACATCATGTCATGTGTGCATTTGCCTGTAGACATGAGTAAATTAGCTTAAATGCTAACATGCTAACGGCTACCATGCTAGCACCTAGCAAGAGGGCCTTAAGTTTAGAAAGTGCCAAGGTTGTCCTATAACCTTCCTACATCATGTCATGTGTGTATTTGCATTTAGACATGAGTAAATTAGCTTAAATGCTAACACGCTAACGGCTAACATGCTAGCACCTAGCAAGAGAGTTTCAAGTTTACAAAGTGCCAAGGTTGTCCTTCAACCTCCCTATATCATGCCATGTGTGTATTTGCCTTTAAACGTGAGTAAATTAGCTTAAATGCTAACATGCTAACAGTTATCATGCTAGCACCTAGCAAGAGACTCTCAAGTTTAGAAAGTGCCAAGGTTGTCCTATAACCTCCCTACATCATGCCATGTGTGTATTTGCCTTTAGACATGAGTAAATTAGCTTAAATGCTAACATGCTAACGGCTAACATGCTAACACCTAGCAAAACAGCCTCAGGTCCTGAAAAGTTTGGGGCAGTCCTACAGTGTCCCCACATCATGCCAAGTGTGTATTTGCCTTTAAACTTTAGAAAATTAGCGAAAATGCTAACATGCTATCGGCTACCATGCTAACACCTAGCAAAACAGCCTCAGGTCCTGAAAAGTTTGGGGCAGTCCTACAGTGTCCCCACATCATGCCATGTGTGTATTTGCCCTTAGACATGAGTAAATTAGCTAAAATGTTAACATGCTAACAGTCATCATGCCAGCACCTAGCAAGAGAGCCTCAAGTTTAGAAAGTGCCAAGGTTGTCCTATAACCTCCCTACATCATGCCATGTGTGTATTATCCTTTAGACATGAGTAAATTGGCTTAAATGCTAACATGCTAACAGCTACCATGCTAGCACCTAGCAAGAGGGCATCAAGTTTAGAAACTGCCAAGGTTGTCCGATAACCTCCCTGCATCATGCCATGGGTGTATTTGCCTTTAAACATGAGTAAATTAGCTTAAATGCTAACATGCTAACGGCTACCATGCTAGCACCTACCAAGAGAGCCTCAAGTTTAGAAAGTGCCAAGGTTGTCCTATAACCTCCCTACATCATGCCATGTGTGTATTTGCCTTTAGACATGAGTAAATTAGCTTAAATGCTAACATGCTAACGGCTAACATGCTAGCACCTAGCAAGACAGCCTCAAGTTTAGAAACTACCAAGGTTGTCCTATAACCTTTCCACATCATGTCATGTGTGTATTTGCCTTTAAACGTGAGTAAATTAGCTTAAATGCTAACATGCTAATAATCATTATGCTAGCACCTAGCAAGAGAGCCTCAAGTTTAGAAAGTGCCAAGGTTGTCCTATAACCTCCCTACACCATGCCATATGTGTATTCTCCTTTAGACATGAGTAAATTAGCTTAAATGCTAACATGCTAACGGCTACCATGCTAGCACCTAGCAAGAGAGCCTCAAGTTTAGAAACTGCTAAGGTTGTCCTATAACCTCCCTACATCATGCCATGTGTGCAATTGCCTTTAAACGTGAGTAAATTAGCTTAAATGCTAACATGCTAACGGCTACCATGCTAGCACCTAGCAAGAGAGCCTCAAGTTTAGAAACTGCCAAGGTTGTCCTATGACCTCCCTACATCATGCCATGTGTGTATTTGCCTTTAGACATGAGTAAATTAGCTTAAATGCTAACATGCTAACATGCTAGCAATTAGCATTTAGCCACAGAGAGAGTTCAGAAGTTTATCTAAAAAATGAGCCATCAATCACGTTTCTACGTGGCCGTATGGCTGAGCTACAAGGCTGTGAAAAGTCTGTAAATTCTCGTTTTCTCTGGAATGCGGCTGTTCTAAAAATAGAATGGTGTACCTAATCTAGTGGCCGATTTTTTTTTCTATCGCGAATAGCGTTGCCATGGTTACACGAAACGTTCCACAAAATAAATACCGCTGTAGTCCCGAGCGTCACGATTCGGACGGTGTAACATGTGTGGGGGTCCTTCTTGCGGTTTTGGCCGCATTACGCGCGCAAAAATTGGAAGATTAAGATATAATAAGAAGTAAAATAACTAAACACCACAAGCAATAACAATATGGGCTGGCTCAGTAGCCAGCCCATAGACTGCTACTGCAAGTAGCAGTCTATGGGCTGGCTACTGAGCCAGTCCATAACTAGAAAATTCCCGCGGAAATTTTGATGGACTGGCCACCTGTGCAGTGAACCTCGGGCCCGGTGCGCCAACGGCTACCGCGGTAGCACCTAGCAAGAAAGCCTCAAGTACGGAAAAAGTTGATGCAGTCCCATAGTGTCCCCACATCATGCCAAGTGTGTAATTGCCTTTAAACTTGAGTAAATTAGCTTAAATGGTAACATGCTAACAATCATTATGCTAGCACCTAGCAAGAGAGCCTCAAGTTTAGAAAGTGCCAAGGTTGTCTTATACCCTCCCTACATCATGCCATGTGTGTATTTGCCTTTAAACGTGAGTAAATTAGCTTAAATGCTAACATGCTAACAGTTATCATGCTAGCACCTAGCAAGAGAGCCTCAAGTTTAGAAAGTGCCAAGGTTGTCCTATAACCTCCCTACATCATGCCATGTGTGTATTTGCCTTTAGACATGAGTAAATTAGCTTAAATGCTAACATGCTAGCACCTAGCAAGACAGCCTTAAGTTTAGAAACTGCCAAGGATGTCCTATGACGTCCCTGCATCATGCATGTGTGTATTTGCCTTTAAACGTGAGCAAATTACCTTAAATACTAACATGCTAACAGTCATCATGCTAGCACCTAGCAAGAGAGTCCCAAGTTTAGAAAGTGCCAAGGTTGTCCTATCGCCTCCCTACATCATGCCATGTGTGTATTTGCCTTTAAACGTGAGTAAATTAGCTGAAATGCTAACATGCTAACAATCATTATGCTAGCACCTAGCAAGAGAGCCTCAAGTTTAGAAAGTGCCAAGGTTGTCCTATAACCTCCCTACATCATGCCATGTGTGTATTTGCCTTTAGACATGAGTAAATTAGCTTAAATGCTAACATGCTAACGGCTACCATGCTAGCACCTAGCAAGAGAGCATCAAGTTGAGAAAGTGCCAAGGTTGTCCTATAACCTCCCCACATCATGTCATGTGTGTATTTGCCTTTAAACGTGAGTAAATTAGCTTAAATGCTAACATGCTAACAATCATTATGCTAGCACCTAGCAAGAGAGCCTCAAGTTTAGAAAGTGCCAAGGTTGTCCTATAACCTCCTTACACCATGCCATATGTGTATTTGCCTGAAGACATGAGTAAATTAGCTTAAATGCTAACATGCTAACGGCTAGCATGCTAGCACCTAGCAAGAGAGCATCAAGTTGAGAAAGTGTCAAGGTTGTCCTATAACCTCCCTACATCATGCCATGTGTGTATTTGCCTTTAGACATGAATAAATTAGCTTAAATGCTAACATGCTAACGGCTACCATGCTAGCACCTAGCAAGAGGGTTTCAAGTTTACAAAGTGCCAAGGTTGTCCTAAAACCTCCCTATATCATGCCATGTGTGTATTTGCCTTTAAACGTGAGTAAATTAGCTTAGATGCTAACATGCTAACAGTTATCATGCTAGCACCTAGCAAGAGAGCCTCAAGTTTAGAAAGCGCCAAGGTTGTCCTATAACCTCCCTACACCATGCCATGTGTGTATTAGCCTGAAGACATGAGTAAATTAGCTTAAATGCAAACATGCTAACGGCTACCATGCTAGCACCTAGCAAGAGGGTTTCAAGTTTACAAAGTGCCAAGGTTGTCCTATAACCTCCCTACATCATGCCATGTGTGTATTTGCCTTTAAACGTGAGTAAATTAGCTTAGATGCTAACATGCTAACAGTTATCATGCTAGCACCTAGCAAGAGAGCCTCAAGTTTAGAAAGCGCCAAGGTTGTCCTATAACCTCCCGACATCATGCCATGTGTGTATTTGCCTTTAGACATGAGTAAATTAGCTTAAATGCTAACATGCTAACAGTCGTCATGCTAGCACCTAGCAAGAGAGCCTCAAGTTTAGAAAGTGCCAAGGTTGTCCTATAACCTCCCTACATCATGCCATGTGTGTATTTGCCTTTAGACATGAGTAAATTAGCTTAAATGCTAACATGCTAACGGCTAACATGCTAGCACCTAGCAAGACAGCCTCAAGTTTAGAAACTGCCAAGGATGCCCTATAACGTCCCAGCATCATGCATGTGTGTATTTGCCTTTAAACATGAGCAAAGTAGCTTAAATGCTAACATGCTAGCAGTCATCATGCTAGCACCTAGCAAGAGAGTCCCAAGTTTAGAAAGTGCCAAGGTTGTCCTATAACATCCCTACATCATGCCATGTGTGTATTTGCCTTTAGACATGAGTAAATTAGCTTAAATGCTCACATGCTAACGACTAACATGCTAGCACCTAGCAAGACAGCCTCAAGTTTAGAAACTACCAAGGTTGTCCTATAACCTCCCCACATCATGTCATGTGTATATTTGCCTTTAAACGTGAGTAAATTATCTTAAATGCTAACATGCTAACAATCATTATGCTAGCACCTAGCAAGACAGCCTCAAGTTTAGAAAGTGCCAAGGTTGTCCTATAACCTCCCTACACCATGCCATATGTGTATTTGCCTTTAGACATGAGTAAATTAGCTTAAATGCTAACATGCTAACGGCTACCATGCTAGCACCTAGCAAGGGGGTTTCAAGTTTAGAAAGTTCCAAGGTTGTCCTATAACCTCCCTATATCATGCATGTGTGTATTTGCCTTTAAACGTGAGTAAATTAGCTTAAATGCTAACATGCTAACAGTTATCATGCTAGCACCTAGCAAGAGAGCCTCAAGTTTAGAAAGTGCCAAGGTTGTCCTATAACCTCCCTATATCATGCCATGTGTGTATTTGCCTTTAAACGTGAGTAAATTAGCTTAAATGCTAACATGCTAACATGCTAGCAATTAGCATTTAGCCACAGAGAGAGTTCAGAAGTTTATCTAAAAAATGAGCCATCAATCACGTTTCTACGTGGCCGTATGGCTGAGCTACAAGGCTGTGAAAAGTCTGTAAATTCTCGTTTTCTCTGGAATGCAGCTGTTCTAAAAATAGAATGGTGTACCTAATCTAGTGGCCGATTTTTTTTTCTATCGCGAATAGCGTCGCCATGGTTACACGAAACGTTCCAAAAAATAAATACCGCTGTAGTCCCGAGGGTCACGATTCCGACGGTGTAACATGTGTGGGGGTCCTTCTTGCGGTTTTGGCCGCATTACGCGCGCAAAAATGGGAAGATTAAGATATAATAAGAAGAAAAATAACTAAACACCACAAGCAATAACAATATGGGCTGGCTCAGTAGCCAGCCCATAGACTGCTACTGCAAGTAGCAGTCTATGGGCTGGCTACTGAGCCAGTCCATAATAAAAATTGGTAAACACCACAAGGAATAACAATATGGGCTGGCTCAGTAGCCAGCCCATAGACTGCTACTGCAAGTAGCAGTCTATGGGCTGGCTACTGAGCCAGTCCATAACTAAACAGCAATAACAATATGGGCTGGCTCAGTAGCCAGCCCATAGACTGCTACTGCAAGTAGCAGTCTATGGGCTGGCTACTGGGCCAGTCCATAACTAGAAAATTCCCGCGGAAATTTTGATGGACTGGCCACCTGTGCTGTGAACCTCGGGCCCGGTGTGCCAACGGCTACTGCGGTAGCACCTAGCAAGAAAGCCTCAAGTACGGAAAAAGTTGATGCAGTTCCATAGTGTCCCCACATCATGCCAAGTGTGTAATTGCCTTTAAACTTGAGTAAATTAGCTTAAACGCTAACATGCTAACAATCATTATGCTAGCACCTAGCAAGAGAGCCTCAAGTTTAGAAAGTGCCAAGGTTGTCCTATAACCTCCCTACATCATGCCATGTGTGTATTTGCCTTTAAATATGAGTAAATTAGCTTAAATGCTAACATGCTAACAGTTATCATGCTAGCACCTAGCAAGAGAGCCTCAAGTACGGAAAAAGTTGATGCAGTCCCATAGTGTCCCCACATCATGCCAAGTGTGTAATTGCCTTTAAACTTGAGTAAATTAGCTTAAATGCTAACATGCTAACAATCATTATGCTAGCACCTAGCAAGAGAGCCTCAAGTTTAGAAAGTGCCAAGGTTGTCCTATAACCTCCCTACATCATGCCATATGTGTATTTGCCTTTAAATATGAGTAAATTAGCTTAAATGCTAACATGCTAACAGTTATCATGCTAGCACCTAGCAAGAGAGCCTCAAGTTTAGAAACTACCAAGGTTGTCCTATAGCCTCCCCACATCATGTCATGTGTGTATTTGCCTTTAAACGTGAGTAAATTAGCTTAAATGCTAACATGCTACAATCATTATGCTAGCACCTAGCAAGAGAGCCTCAAGTTTAGAAACTGCCAAGGATGTCCTATGACGTCCCTGCAGCATGCATGTGTGTATTTGCCTTTAAACGTGAATAAATTAGCTTAAATGCTAAAATGCTAACAATCATTATGCTAGCACCTAGCAAGAGAGCCTCAAGTTTAGAAAGTGCCAAGGTTGTCCTATAACCTCCCTACATCATGCCATGTGTGTATTTGCCTTTAGACATGAGTAAATTAGCTTAAATGCTAACGTGCTAACGGCTACCATGCTAGCACCTAGCAAGAGGGCCTCAATTTTAGAAAGTGCCAAGGTTGTCCTATAACCTCCCTACATCATGTCATGTGTGCATTTGCCTGTAGACATGAGTAAAGTAGCTTAAATGCTAACATGCTAACGGCTACCATGCTAGCACCTAGCAAGAGGGCCTTAAGTTTAGAAACTGCCAAGGTTGTCCTATAACCTCCCCGCATCATGCCATGTGTGTATTTGCCTTTAAACGTGAGTAAATTAGCTTATATGCTAACACGCTAACAGTCATTATGCTAGCACCTAGCAAGAGAGCCTCAAGTTTAGAAAGTGCCAAGGATGTCCTATAACGTCCCTGCATCATGCATGTGTGTATTTGCCTTTAAACATGAGCAAATTAGCTTAAATGCTAACATGCTAACAGTCATCATGCTAGCACCTAGCAAGAGAGTCCCAAGTTTAGAAAGTGCCAAGGGTGTCCTATAACCTCCCTACATCATGCCATGTGTGTATTTGCCTTTAGACATGAGTAAATTAGCTTAAATGCTAACATGCTAACGGCTAACATGCTATCACCTAGCAAGAGAGTTTCAAGTTTACAAAGTGCCAAGGTTGTCCTTCAACCTCCCTATATCATGCCATGTGTGTATATGCCTTTAAACGTGAGTAAATTAGCTTAAATGCTAACATGCTAACAGTTATCATGCTAGCACCTAGCAAGAGACCCTCAAGTTTAGAAAGTGCCAAGGTTGTCCTATAACCTCCCTACATCATGCCATGTGTGTATTTGCCTTTAGACATGAGTAAATTAGCTTAAATGCTAACATGCTAACGGCTAACATGCTAGCACCTAGCAAGACAGCCTCAAGTTTAGAAACTGCCAAGGATGTCCTATAACGTCCCTGCATCATGCATATGTGTATTTGCCTTTAAACATGAGCAAATTAGCTTAAATGCTAACATGCTAACAGTCATCATGCTAGCACCTAGCAAGAGAGTCCCAAGTTTAGAAAGTGCCAAGGTTGTCCTATAACCTCCCTACATCATGCCATGTGTGTATTTGCCCTTAGACATGAGTAAATTAGCTTAAATGCTAACATGCTAACGGCTACCATGCTAGCACCTAGCAAGAGAGCATCAAGTTGAGAAAGTGCCAAGGTTGTCCTATAACCTCCCCACATCATGTCATGTGTGTATTTGCCTTTAAACGTGAGTAAATTAGCTTAAATGCTAACATGCTAACGGGTCCATGCTAGCACCTAGCAAGAGAGCCTCAAGTTTAGAAAATGCCAAGGTTGTCCTAGAACCTCCCTGCATCATGCATGTGTGTATTTGCCTTTAAACATAAGCAAATTAGCTTAAATGCTAAAATGCTAACAGTCATCATGCTAGCACCTAGCAAGAGAGTCCCAAGTTTAGAAAGTGCCAAGGTTGTCCTATAACTTCCCTACACCATGCCATATGTGTATTTGCCTTTAGACATGAGTAAATTAGCTTAAATGCTAACATGCTAACAGTCATCATGCTAGCACCTAGCAAGAGAGTCCCAAGTTTAGAAAGTGCCAAGGTTGTCCTATAACCTCCCTACATCATGCCATGTGTGTATTTGCCTTTAGACATGAGCAAATTAGCTTAAATGCTAACATGCGAACAGTTATCATGCTAGCACCTAGCAAGAGAGCCTCAAGTTTAGAAAGTGCCAAGGTTGTCCTATAACCTCCCTACATCATGCCATTTGTGTATTTGCCTTTAGACATGAGTAAATTAGCTTAATTGCTAACATGCTAGCACCTAGCAAGACAGCCTTAAGTTTAGAAACTGCCAAGGATGTCCTATGACGTCCCTGCATCATGCATGTGTGTATTTGCCTTTAAACGTGAATAAATTAGCTTAAATGCTAACATGCTAACAATCATTATGCTAGCACCTAGCAAGAGAGCCTCAAGTTTAGAAAGTGCCAAGGTTGTCCTATAACCTCCCTACATCATGCCATGTGTGTATTTGCCTTTAGACATGAGTAAATTAGCTTAAATGCTAACGTGCTAACGGCTACCATGCTAGCACCTAGCAAGAGGGCCTCAAGTTTAGAAAGTGCCAAGGTTGTCCTATAACCTCCCTACATCATGTCATGTGTGCATTTGCCTGTAGACATGAGTAAAGTAGCTTAAATGCTAACATGCTAACGGCTACCATGCTAGCACCTAGCAAGAGGGCCTTAAGTTTAGAAACTGCCAAGGTTGTCCTATAACCTCCCCACATCATGCCATGTGTGTATTTGCCTTTAAACGTGAGTAAATTAGCTTATATGCTAACACGCTAACAGTCATTATGCTAGCACCTAGCAAGAGAGCCTCAAGTTTAGAAAGTGCCAAGGATGTCCTATAACGTCCCTGCATCATGCATGTGTGTATTTGCCTTTAAACATGAGCAAATTAGCTTAAATGCTAACATGCTAACAGTCATCATGCTAGCACCTAGCAAGAGAGTCCCAAGTTTAGAGAGTGCCAAGGGTGTCCTATAACCTCCCTACATCATGCCATGTGTGTATTTGCCTTTAGACATGAGTAAATTAGCTTAAATGCTAACATGCTAACGGCTAACATGCTATCACCTAGCAAGAGAGTTTCAAGTTTACAAAGTGCCAAGGTTGTCCTTCAACCTCCCTATATCATGCCATGTGTGTATATGCCTTTAAACGTGAGTAAATTAGCTTAAATGCTAACATGCTAACAGTTATCATGCTAGCACCTAGCAAGAGACCCTCAAGTTTAGAAAGTGCCAAGGTTGTCCTATAACCTCCCTACATCATGCCATGTGTGTATTTGCCTTTAGAAATGAGTAAATTAGCTTAAATGCTAACATGCTAACGGCTAACATGCTAGCACCTAGCAAGACAGCCTCAAGTTTAGAAACTGCCAAGGATGTCCTATAACGTCCCTGCATCATGCATATGTGTATTTGCCTTTAAACATGAGCAAATTAGCTTAAATGCTAACATGCTAACAGTCATCATGCTAGCACCTAGCAAGAGAGTCCCAAGTTTAGAAAGTGCCAAGGTTGTCCTATAACATCCCTACATCATGCCATGTGTGTATTTGCCTTTAGACATGAGTAAATTAGCTTAAATGCTAACATGCTAACGGCTAACATGCTAGCACCTAGCAAGACAGCCTCAAGTTTAGAAACTACCAAGGTTGTCCTATAACCTCCCCACATCATGTCATGTGTATATTTGCCTTTAAACGTGAGTAAATTAGCTTAAATGCTAACATGCTAACAATCATTATGCTAGCACCTAGCAAGACAGCCTCAAGTTTAGAAAGTGCCAAGGTTGTCCTATAACCTCCCTACACCATGCCATATGTGTATTTGCCTGAAGACATGAGTAAATTAGCTTAAATGCTAACATGCTAACGGCTACCATGTTAGCACCTAGCAAGAGGGTTTCAAGTTTAGAAAGTGCCAAGGTTGTCCTATAACCTCCCTATATCATGCCATGTGTGTATTTGCCTTTAAACGTGAGTAAATTAGCTTAAAGGCTAACATGCTAACAGTTATCATGCTAGCACCTAGCAAGAGAGCCTCAAGTTTAGAAAGTGCCAAGGTTGTCCTATAACCTCCCTACATCATGCCATGTGTGTATTTGCCTTTAGACATGAGTAAATTAGCTTAAATGCTAACATGCTAACGGCTAACATGCTAGCACCTAGCAAGAGAGCCTCAAGTTTAGAAACTGCCAAGGTTGTCCTATGACCTCCCTACATCATGCCATGTGTGTATTTGCCTTTAGACATGAGTAAATTAGCTTAAATGCTAACATGCTAACATGCTAGCAATTAGCATTTAGCCACAGAGAGAGTTCAGACGTTTATCTCAAAAATGAGCCATCAATCACGTTTCTACGTGGCCGTATGGCTGAGCTAAAAGGCTGTGAAAAGTGTGTAAATTCTCGTTTTCTATGTGCTGTTCTAAAAATAGAACAGCGATTCCCTAATCAAGTGGCCCATTTTTTAACGTTTTCGTTTATAGCGTCGCCATGGTTACACAAAACTTTCCAAAAATTAAATACCGCTGTAGTCCCGAGCGCCACGTTTCCGGCGGTGTAACATGTGTGGGGGTCCTTCTTGCGGTTTTGGCCGCATTACGCGCGCAAAAAGTGGAAGATTAAGATATACGGAATAATAACTAAACAGCAATAACAATATGGGCTGGCTCAGTAGCCAGCCCATAGACTGCTACTGCAAGTAGCAGTCTATGGGCTGGCTACTGAGCCAGTCCATAACTAGAAAATTCCCGCGGAAATTTTGATGGACTGGCCACCTGTGCTGTGAACCTCGGGCCCGGTGTGCCAACGGCTACCGCGGTAGCACCTAGCAAGAAAGCCTCAAGTGCGGAAAAGGTTGATGCAGTCCCATAGTGTCCCCACATCATGCCAAGTGTGTATTTGCCTTTAAACTTGAGTAAATTAGCTAAAATGCTAACATGCTAACGGCTACCGTGCTAACACATAGCAAAACAGCCTCAGGTCCTGAAAAGTTTGGGGCAGTCCTACAGTGTCCCCACATCATGCCATGTGTGTATTTTCCTGTAGACATGAGTAAATTAGCTAAAATGCTAACATGCTAACAGTCATCATGCTAGCACCTAGCAAGAGGGCCTCAAGTTTAGAAAGTACCAAGGTTGTCCTATAACCTCCCCACATCATGACATGTGCTTAGTAGCCTTTAGGCATGAGCAAAGTAGCTTAAATGCTAACATGCTAACGGCTAACATGCTAGCAACTAGCAAGAGGGCCTCAAGTTTAGAAAGTGCCAAGGTTGTCCTATAACCTCCCTACATCATGCCATGTGTGAATTTGCCTGTAGACATAAGTAAATTGGCTTAAATGCTAACATGCTAACGGCTACCATGCTAGCACCTAGCAAGACAGCCTCAAGTTTAGAGACTGCCAAGGATGTCCTATAACGTCCCTGCATCATATATGTGTGTATTTGCCTTTAAACATTAGCAAATTAGCTTAAATGCTAACATGCTAACAGCCATCATGCTAGCACCTAGCAAGAGAGTCCCAAGTTTAGAAAGTGCCAAGGTTGTCCTATAACCTCCCTTTATCATGCCATGTGTGTATTTGCCTTCAATGTGAGTAAATTAGCTTAAATGCTAACATGCTAACGGCTACCATGCTAGCACCTAGCAAGAGGGTTTCAAGTTTAGAAAGTTCCAAGGTTGTCCTATAACCTCCCTATATCATGCATGTGTGTATTTGCCTTTAAACGTGAGTAAATTAGCTTAAATGCTAACATGCTAACAGTTATCATGCTAGCACCTAGCAAGAGAGCCTCAAGTTTAGAAAGTGCCAAGGTCGTCCTATAACCTCCCTATATCATGCCATGTGTGTATTTGCCTTTAAACGTGAGTAAATTAGCTTAAATGCTAACATGCTAACGGCTACCATGCTAGCACCTAGCAAGAGGGCCTGAAGTTTAGAAACTGCCAAGGTTGTCCTATAACCTCCCCACATCATGCCATGTATGTATTTGCCTTTTAACGTGAGTAAATTAGCTTATATGCTAACACGCTAACAGTCATTATGCTAGCACCTAGCAAGAGAGCCTCAAGTTTAGAAAGTGCCAAGGATGTCCTATAACGTCCCTGCATCATGCATGTGTGTATTTGCCTTTAAACATGAGCAAATTAGCTTAAATGCTAACATGCTAACAGTCATCATGCTAGCACCTAGCAAGAGACCCTCAAGTTTAGAAAGTGCCAAGGTTGTCCTATAACCTCCCTACATCATGTCATGTGTGTATTTGCCTTTAGACATGAGTAAATTAGCTTAAATGCTAACATGCTAACGGCTAACATGCTAGCACCTAGCAAGAGAGTTTCAAGTTTACAAAGTGCCAAGGTTGTCCTTCAACCTCCCTATATCATGCCATGTGTGTATTTGCCTTTAAACTTGGGTAAATTAGCTTAAATGCTAACATGCTAACAGTTATCATGCTAGCACCTAGCAAGAGAGTCCCAAGTTTAGAAAGTGCCAAGGTTGTCCTATAACATCCCTACATCATGCCATGTGTGTATTTGCCTTTAGACATGAGTAAATTACCTTAAATGCTAACATGCTAACGGCTAACATGCTAGCACCTAGCAAGACAGCCTTAAGTTTAGAAACTACCAAGGTTGTCCTATAACCTCCCTATATCATGCCATGTGTGTATTTGCCTTTAAACGTGAGCAAATTACCTTAAATGCTAACATGCGAACGGCTAACATGCTAGCACCTAGCAAGAGAACCTCAACTTTAGAAAGTGCCAAGGTTGTCCTGTAACATCCCTACACCATGCCATGTGTGTATTTTCCTTTAGATATGAGTAAATTAGCTAAAATGCTAACATGCTAACAGTCATCATGCTAGCACCTAGCAAGAGGGCCTCAAGTTTAGAAAGTACCAAGGTTGTCCTATAACCTCCCCACATCATGACATGTGCTTAGTAGCCTTTAATCATGAGTAAATTAGCTTAAATGCTAACATGCTAACAGTTATCATGCTAGCACCTAGCAAGAGAACCTCAACTTTAGAAAGTGCCAAGGTTGTCCTGTAACATCCCTACACCATGCCATGTGTGTATTTGCCTGTATACATGAGTAAATTAGCTTAAATGCTAACATGCTAACGGCTACCATGCTAGCACCTAGCAAGAGGGTTTCAAGTTTACAAAGTGCCAAGGTTGTCCTATAACCTCCCTATATCATGCCATGTGTGTATTTGCCTTTAGACATGAGTAAATTAGCTTAAATGCTAACGTGCTAACGGCTACCATGCTAGCACCTAGCAAGAGGGCCTCAAGTTTAGAAAGTGCCAAGGTTGTCCTATAACCTACCTACATCATGCCATGTGTGTATTTGCCTTTAGACATGAGTAAATTAGTTTAAATGTTAACATGCTAACGGCTACCACGCTAGCACCTAGCAAGAGAGCATCAAGTTGAGAAAGTGCCAAGGTTGTCCTATAGCCTCCCTACATCATGCCATGTGTGTATTTGCCTTTAGACATGAGTAAATTAGCTTAAATGCTAACATGCTAACGGCTACCATGCTAGCACCTAGCAAGAGGGTTTCAAGTTTACAAAGTGCCAAGGTTGTCCTATAACCTCCCTATATCATGCCATGTGTGTATTTGCCTTTAAACGTGAGTAAATTAGCTTAGATGCTAACATGCTAACAGTTATCATGCTAGCACCTAGCAAGAGAGCCTCAAGTTTAGAAAGCGCCAAGGTTGTCCTATAACCTCCCTACACCATGCCATGTGTGTATTTGTCTGAAGAAATGAGTAAATTAGCTTAAATGCTAACATGCTAACGGCTAACATGCTATCACCTAGCAAGAGAGTTTCAAGTTTACAAAGTGCCAAGGTTGTCCTTCAACCTCCCTATATCATGCCATGTGTGTATTTGCCTTTAGACATGAGTAAATTAGCTTAAATGCTAACATGCTAACGGCTAACATGCTAGCACCTAGCAAGAGAGTTTCAAGTTTACAAAGTGCCAAGGTTGTCCTTCAACCTCCCTATATCATGCCATGTGTGTATTTGCCTTTAAACTTGGGTAAATTAGCTTAAATGCTAACATGCTAACAGTTATCATGCTAGCACCTAGCAAGAGAGTCCCAAGTTTAGAAAGTGCCAAGGTTGTCCTATAACATCCCTACATCATGCCATGTGTGTATTTGCCTTTAGACATGAGTAAATTACCTTAAATGCTAACATGCTAACGGCTAACATGCTAGCACCTAGCAAGACAGCCTTAAGTTTAGAAACTACCAAGGTTGTCCTATAACCTCCCTATATCATGCCATGTGTGTATTTGCCTTTAAACGTGAGCAAATTACCTTAAATGCTAACATGCGAACGGCTAACATGCTAGCACCTAGCAAGAGAACCTCAACTTTAGAAAGTGCCAAGGTTGTCCTGTAACATCCCTACACCATGCCATGTGTGTATTTTCCTTTAGATATGAGTAAATTAGCTAAAATGCTAACATGCTAACAGTCATCATGCTAGCACCTAGCAAGAGGGCCTCAAGTTTAGAAAGTACCAAGGTTGTCCTATAACCTCCCCACATCATGACATGTGCTTAGTAGCCTTTAATCATGAGTAAATTAGCTTAAATGCTAACATGCTAACGGCTAACATGCTATCACCTAGCAAGAGAGTTTCAAGTTTACAAAGTGCCAAGGTTGTCCTTCAACCTCCCTATATCATGCCATGTGTGTATATGCCTTTAAACGTGAGTAAATTAGCTTAAATGCTAACATGCTAACAGTTATCATGCTAGCACCTAGCAAGAGACCCTCAAGTTTAGAAAGTGCCAAGGTTGTCCTATAACCTCCCTACATCATGCCATGCGTGTATTTGCCTTTAGACATGAGTAAATTAGCTTAAATGCTAACATGCTAACGGCTAACATGCTAGCACCTAGCAAGACAGCCTCAAGTTTAGAAACTGCCAAGGATGTCCTATAACGTCCCTGCATCATGCATATGTGTATTTGCCTTTAAACATGAGCAAATTAGCTTAAATGCTAACATGCTAACAGTCATCATGCTAGCACCTAGCAAGAGAGTCCCAAGTTTAGAAAGTGCCAAGGTTGTCCTATAACATCCCTACATCATGCCATGTGTGTATTTGCCTTTAGACATGAGTAAATTAGCTTAAATACTAACATGCTAACGGCTAAAATGCTAGCACCTAGCAAGACAGCCTCAAGTTTAGAAACTACCAAGGTTGTCCTATAACCTCCCCACATCATGTCATGTGTATATTTGCCTTTAAACGTGAGTAAATTAGCTTAAATGCTAACATGCTAACAATCATTATGCTAGCACCTAGCAAGACAGCCTCAAGTTTAGAAAGTACCAAGGTTGTCCTATAACCTCCCTACACCATGCCATATGTGTATTTGCCTGAAGACATGAGTAAATTAGCTTAAATGCTAACATGCTAACGGCTAACATTTTAGCACCTAGCAAGAGAGCATCAAGTTGAGAAAGTGCCAAGGTTGTCCTATAACCTCCCTACATCATGCCATGTGTGTATTTGCCTTTAGACATGAGTAAATTAGCTTAAATGCTAACACGCTAACGGCTACCATGTTAGCACCTAGCAAGAGGGTTTCAAATTTAGAAAGTGCCAAGGTTGTCCTATAACCTCCCTACATCATGCCATGTGTGTATTTGCCTTTAAACGTGAGTAAATTAGCTTAAATGCTAACATGCTAAAAGTTATCATGCTAGCACCTAGCAAGAGACCCTCAAGTTTAGAAAGTGCCAAGGTTGTCCTATAACCTCCCTACATCATGCCATGTGTGTATTTGCCTTTAGACATGAGTAAATTAGCTTAAATGCTAACATGCTAACGGCTAACATACTAGCACCTAGCAAGACAGCCTCAAGTTTAGAAACTGCCAAGGATGTCCTATAACGTCCCTGCATCATGCATGTGTTAATTTGCCTTTAAACATGAGCAAATTAGCTTAAATGCTAACATGCTAACAGTCATCATGCTAGCACCTAGCAAGAGAGTCCCAAGTTTAGAAAGTGCCAAGGTTGTCCTATAACCTCCCTACATCATGCCATGTGTGTATTTGCCTTTAGACATGAGTAAATTAGGTTAAATGCTAACATGCTAACGGCTAATATGCTAGCACCTAGCAAGAGGGTTTCAAGTTTAGAAAGTGTCAAGGTTGTCCTATAACCTCCCTATATCTTGCCATGTGTGTATTTACCTTTAAACGTGAGTAAATTAGCTTAAATGCTAACATGCTAACAATCATTATGCTAGCACCTAGCAAGAGAGCCTCAAGTTTAGAAAGTGCCAAGGTTGTCCTATAACCTCCCTACACCATGCCATATGTGTTTTTGCCTGAAGATATAAGTAAATTAGCAAAAATGCTAACATGCTAACGGCTACCATGCTAGCACCTAGCAAGACAGCATCAAGTTGAGAAAGTGCCAAGGTTGTCCTATAACCTCCCTACATCATGCCATGTGTGTATTTGCCTTTAAACATGAGTAAATTAGCTTAAATGCTAACATGCTAACAGTTATCATGCTAGCACCTAGCAAGAGAGCCTCAAGTTTACAAAGTGCCAAGGTTGTCCTATAACCTCCCTACATCATGCCATTTGTGTATTTGCCTTTAGACATGAGTAAATTAGCTTAATTGCTAACATGCTAGCACCTAGCAAGACAGCCTTAAGTTTAGAAACTGCCAAGGATGTCCTATGACGTCCCTGCATCATGCATGTGTGTATTTGCCTTTAAACGTGAATAAATTAGCTTAAATGCTAACATGCTAACAATCATTATGCTAGCACCTAGCAAGAGAGCCTCAAGTTTAGAAAGTGCCAAGGTTGTCCTATAACCTCCCTACATCATGCCATGTGTGTATATGCCTTTAAACGTGAGTAAATTAGCTTAAATGCTAACATGCTAACAGTTATCATGCTAGCACCTAGCAAGAGGGCCTCAAGTTTAGAAAGTGCCAAGGTTGTCCTATAACCTCCCTACATCATGTCATGTGTGTATTTGCCTTTAGACATGAGTAAATTAGCTTAAATGTTAACATGCTAACGGCTAACATGCTAGCACCTAGCAAGACAGCCTCAAGTTTAGAAACTGCCAAGGATGTCCTATAATGTCCCTGCATCATGCATATGTGTATTTGCCTTTAAACATGAGCAAATTAGCTTAAATGCTAACATGCTAACAGTCATCATGCTAGCACCTAGCAAGAGAGTCCCAAGTTTAGAAAGTGCCAAGGTTGTCCTATAACCTCCCTACATCATGCCATGTGTGTATTTGACTTTAGACATGAGTAAATTAGCTTAAATGCTAACATGCTAACGGCTAACATGCTAGCACCTAGCAAGACAGCCTCAAGTTTAGAAACTACCAAGGTTGTACTATAACCTCCCCACATCATGTCATGTGTATATTTACCTTTAAACGTGAGTAAATTAGCTTAAATGCTAACATGCTAACAATCATTATGCTAGCACCTAGCAAGACAGCCTCAAGTTTAGAAAGTGCCAAGGTTGTCCTATAACCTCCCTACACCATGCCATATGTGTATTTGCCTGAAGACATGAGTAAATTAGCTTAAATGCTAACATGCTAACGGCTACCATGTTAGCACCTAGCAAGAGGGTTTCAAGTTTAGAAAGTGCCAAGGTTGTCCTATAACCTCCCTATATCATGCCATGTGTGTATTTGCCTTTAAACGTGAGTAAATTAGCTTAAAGGCTAACATGCTAACAGTTATCATGCTAGCACCTAGCAAGAGAGCCTCAAGTTTAGAAAGTGCCAAGGTTGTCCTATAACCTCCCTACATCATGCCATGTGTGTATTTGCCTTTAGACATGAGTAAATTAGCTTAAGTGCTAACATGCTAACAATCATTATGCTAGCACCTAGCAAGAGAGCCTCAAGTTTAGAAACTGCCAAGGTTGTCCTATGACCTCCCTACATCATGCCATGTGTGTATTTGCCTTTAGACATGAGTAAATTAGCTTAAATGCTAACATGCTAACATGCTAGCAATTAGCATTTAGCCACAGAGAGAGTTCAGACGTTTATCTCAAAAATGAGCCATCAATCACGTTTCTACGTGGCCGTATGGCTGAGCTAAAAGGCTGTGAAAAGTCTGTAAATTCTCGTTTTCTATGTGCTGTTCTAAAAATAGAACAGCGATTCCCTAATCAAGTGGCCCATTTTTTAACGTTTTCGTTAATAGCGTCGCCATGGTTACACAAAACTTTCCAAAAATTAAATACCGCTGTAGTCCCGAGCGCCACGTTTCCGGCGGTGTAACATGTGTGGGGGTCCTTCTTGCGGTTTTGGCCGCATTACGCGCGCAAAAAGTGGAAGATTAAGATATACGGAATAACTAGAAAATTCCCGCGGAAATTTTGATGGACTGGCCACCTGTGCTGTGAACCTCGGGCCCGGTGCACCAACGGCTACCGCGGTAGCACCTAGCAAGAAAGCCTCAAGTACGGAAAAGGTTGATGCAGTCCCATAGTGTCCCCACATCATGCCAAGAGTGTATTTGCCTTTAAACTTGAGTAAATTAGCTAAAATGCTAAAATGCTAAAATGCTAACATGATAACGGCTACCGTGCTAACACGTAGCAAAACAGCCTCAGGTCCTGAAAAGTTTGGGGCAGTCCTACAGGGTCCCCACATCATGCCATGTGTGTATTTTCCTTTAGATATGAGTAAATTAGCTAAAATGCTAACATGCTAACAGTATTCATGCTAGCACCTAGCAAGAGGGCCTCAAGTTTAGAAAGTACCAAGGTTGTCCTATAACCTCCCCACATCATGACATATGCTTAGTAGCCTTTAATCATGAGTAAATTAGCTTAAATGCTAACATGCTAACAGTTATCATGCTAGCACCTAGCAAGAGAACCTCAACTTTAGAAAGTGCCAAGGTTGTCCTGTAACATCCCTACACCATGCCATGTGTGTATTTGCCTGTATACATGAGTAAATTAGCTTAAATGCTAACATGCTAACGGCTACCATGCTAGCACCTAGCAAGAGGGTTTCAAGTTTACAAAGTGCCAAGGTTGTCCTATAACCTCCCTATATCAAGCCATGTGTGTATTTGCCTTTAAACGTGAGTAAATTAGCTTAGATGCTAACATGCTAACAGTTATCATGCTAGAACCTAGCAAGAGAGCCTCAAGTTTAGAAAGCGCCAAGGTTGTCCTATAACCTCCCTACACCATGCCATGTGTGTATTTGCCTGAAGACATAAGTAAATTAGCTTAAATGCTAACATGCTAACGGCTACCATGCTAGCACCTAGCAAGAGGGTTTCAAGTTTACAAAGTGCCAAGGTTGTCCTATAACCTCCCTATATCATGCCATGTGTGTATTTGCCTTTAAACGTGAGTAAATTAGCTTAGATGCTAACATGCTAACAGTTATCATGCTAGCACCTAGCAAGAGAGCCTCAAGTTTAGAAAGCGCCAATGTTGTCCTATAACCTCCCGACATCATGCCATGTGTGTATTTGCCTTTAGACATGAGTAAATTAGCTTAAATGCTAACATGCTAACGGCTACCATGCTAGCACCTAGCAAGAGAGCATCAAGTTTAGAAAGTGCCAAGGTTGTCCTATAACCTCCCTACATCATGCCATGTGTGTATTTGCCTTTAGACATGAGTAAATTAGCTTAAATGCTAACATGCTAACGGCTACCATGCTAGCACCTAGCAAGAGGGTTTCAAGTTTACAAAGTGCCAAGGTTGTCCTATAACCTCCCTATATCATGCCATGTGTGTATTTGCCTTTAAACGTGAGTAAATTAGCTTAGATGCTAACATGCTAACAGTTATCATGCTAGCACCTAGCAAGAGAGCCTCAAGTTTAGAAAGCGCCAATGTTGTCCTATAACCTCCCGACATCATGCCATGTGTGTATTTGCCTTTAGACATGAGTAAATTAGCTTAAATGCTAAAATGCTAACATGCTAACGGCTGCCATGCTAGCACCTAGCAAGAGGGTTTCAAGTTCAGAAAGTGCCAAGGTTGTCCTATAACCTCCCTATATTATGCCATGTGTGTATTTGCCTTTAAATGTGAGTAATTTAGCTTAAATGCTAACATGCTAACAGTTATCATGCTAGCACCTAGCAAGACAGCCTCAAGTTTAGAAACTGCCAAGGATGTCCTATGACGTCCCTGCATCATGCATGTGTGTATTTGCCTTTAAACGTGAGCAAATTAGCTTAAATGCTAACATGCTAACAGTCATCATGCTAGCACCTAGCAAGAGAGTCCCAAGTTTAGAAAGTGCCAAGGTTGTCCTATCACCTCCTTACATCATGCCATGTGTGTATTTGCCTTTAAACGTGAGTAAATTAGCTTAAATGCAAACATGCTAACAATCATTATGCTAGCACCTAGCAAGAGAGCCTCAAGTTTAGAAAGTGCCAAGGTTGTCCTATAACCTCCCTACATCATGCGTTGTGTGTATTTGCCTTTAGAAATGAGTAAATTAGCTTAAATGTTAACATGCTAACGGCTACCACGCTAGCACCTAGCAAGGGAGCATCAAGTTGAGAAAGTGCCAAGGTTGTCCTATAACCTCCCCACATCATGTCATGTGTGTATTTGCCTTTAAACGTGAGTAAATTAGCTTAAATGCTAACATGCTAACAATCATTATGCTAGCACCTAGCAAGAGAGCCTCAAGTTTAGAAAGTGCCAAGGTTGTCCTATAACCTCCCTACACCATGCCATATGTGTATTTGCCTGAAGACATGAGTAAATTAGCTTAAATGCTAACATGCTAACGGCTACCATGCTAGCACCTAGCAAGAGAGCATCAAGTTGAGAAAGTGCCAAGGTTGTCCTATAACCTCCCTACGTCAGGCCATGTGTGTATATACCTTTAGACATGAGTAAATTAGCTTAAATGCTAACATGCTAACGGCTACCATGTTAGCACCTAGCAAGAGGGTTTCAAGTTTACAAAGTGCCAAGGTTGTCCTATAACCTCCCTATATCATGCCATGTGTGTATTTGCCTTTAAACGTGAGTAAATTAGCTTAGATGCTAACATGTTAACAGTTATCATGCTAGCACCTAGTAAGAGAGCCTCAAGTTTAGAAAGTGCCAACGTTGTCCTATAATCTCCCTACATCATGCCATGTGTGTATTTGCCTTTAGTCATGAGTAAATTAGCTTAAATGCTAACATGCTAACGGCTAACATTCTAGCACCTAGCAAGAGAGCCTCAAGTTTAGAAACTGCCAAGGTTGTCCTATGACCTCCCTACATCATGCCATGTGTGTATTTGCCTTTAGACATGAGTAAATTAGCTTAAATGCTAACATGCTAACATGCTAGCAATTAGCATTTAGCCACAGAGAGAGTTCAGACGTTTATCTCAAAAATGAGCCATCAATCACGTTTCAACGTGGCCGTATGGCTGAGCTACAAGGCTGTGAAAAGTCTGTAAATTCTCGTTTCCTATGTGCTGTTCTAAAAATAGAACAAGAAATTCCCTAATCAAGTGGCCCATTTTTTAACGTTTTCGTTAATAGCGTCACCATGGTTACACAAAACTTTCCAAAAATTAAATACCGCTGTAGTCCCGAGCGCCACGTTTCCGGCGGTGTAACATGTGTGGGGGTCCTTCTTGCGGTTTTGGCCGCATTACGCGCGCAAAAAGTGGAAGATTAAGATATAAGAATAAAAAAAATAATAATAACTAAACAGCAATAACAATATGGGCTGGCTCAGTAGCCAGCCCATAGACTGCTACTGCAAGTAGCAGTCTATGGGCTGGCTACTGGGCCAGTCCATAACTAGAAAATTCCCGCGGAAATTTTGATGGACTGGCCACCTGCGCTGTGAACCTCAGGCCCGGTGCGCCAACGGCTACCGCGGTAGCACCTAGCAAGAAAGCCTCAAGTACGGAAAAGGTTGATGCAGTCCCATAGTGTCCCCACATCATGCCAAGTGTGTATTTGCCTTTAAACTTGAGTAAATTAGCTAAAATGCTAAAATGCTAACATGATAACAGCTACCGTGCTAACACGTACCAAAACAGCCTCAGGTCCTGAAAAGTTTGGGGCAGTCCTACAGTGTCCCCACATCATGCCATGTGTGTATTTTCCTTTAGACATGAGTAAGTTAGGTAAAATGCTAACATGCTAACAGTCATCTTGCTAGCACCTAGCAAGAGGGCCTCAAGTTTAGAAAGTACCAAGGTTGTCCTATAACCTCCCCACATCATGAGATGTGCTTAGTAGCCTTTAGGCATGAGTAAATTAGCTTAAATCTTAACATGCTAACATCATCATTATGCTAGCACCTAGCAAGAGAGCCTCAAGTTTAGAAAGTGCCAAGGTTGTCCTATAACCTCCCTACATCATGCCATGTGTGTATTTGCCTTTAAATGTGAGTAAATTACCTTAAATGCTAACATGCTAACAGTCATTATGCTAGCACCTAGCAAGAGAGCCTCAAGTTTAGAAAGTGCCAAGGATGTCCTATAACGTCCCCGCATCATGCATGTGTGTATTTGCCTTGAAACATGAGCAAAGTAGCTTAAATGCTAACATGCTAACAGTCATCATGCTAGCACCTAGCAAGAGAGGCTCAAGTTTAGAAAGTGCCAAGGTTGTCCTATAACCTCCCTACATCATGCCATGTGTGAATTTGCCCGTGGACATAAGTGAATTAACATAATTGCTAACATGCTAACGGCTACCATGCTAGCAACTAGCAAGAGGCCCTCAAGTTTAGAAAGTGCCAAGGTTGTCCTATAAACTCCCTACATCATGCCATGTGTGTATTTGCCTTTAGACATGAGTAAATTAGCTTAAATGCTAACATGCTAACGGCTAACATGCTAGCACCTAGCAAGACAGCCTCAAGTTTAGAAACTGCAAAGGATGTACAATAACGTCCCTGCATCATGCATGTGTGTATTTGCCTTTAAACATGAGCAAAATAGCTTAAATGCTAACATGCTAACAGTCATCATGCTAGCACCTAGCAAGAGAGTCCCAAATTTAGAAAGTGCCAAGGTTGTCCTATAACCTCCCTACATCATGCCATCTGTGTATTTGCCTTTAGACATGAGCAAATTAGCTTAAATGCTAACATGCTAACAGCTAACATGCTAGCACCTAGCAAGACAGCCTCAAGTTTAGAAACTGCCAAGGTTGTCCTATAACGTCCCTGCATCATGCATGTGTATTTGCCTTTAAACATAAGCAAATTAGCTTAAATGCTAACATGCTAACAGTCATCATGCTAGCACCTAGCAAGAGAGTCCCAAGTTTAGAAAGTGCCAAGGTTGTCCTATAACCTCCCTACATCATGCCATGTGTGTATTTGCCTTTAAACGTGAGTAAATTAGCTTAAATGCTAACATGCTAACAATCATTATGCTAGCACCTAGCAAGAGAGCCTCAAGTTTAGAAAGTGCCAAGGTTGTCCTATAACCTCCCTACACCATTTCATATGTGTATTTGCGTTTAGACATGAGTAAATTAGCTTAAATGCTAACATGCTAACGGCTACCATGCTAGCACCTACCAAGAGAGCCTCAAGTTTAGAAACTGCTAAGGTTGTCCTATAACCTCCCTACATCATGCCATGTGTGCAATTGCCTTTAAACGTGAGAAAATTAGCTTAAATGCTAACATGCTAACGGGTCCATGCTAGCACCTAGCAAGAGAGCCTCAAGTTTAGAAAGTGCCAAGGTTGTCCTATAACCTCCCTACATCATGCCATGTGTGTATTTGCCTTTAAACGTGAGTAAATTAGCTTAAATGCTAACATGCTAACAATCATTATGCTAGCACCTAGCAAGAGAGCCTCAAGTATAGAAAGTGCCAATGTTGTCCTATAACCTCCCTACATCATGCCATGTGTGTATTTGCCTTTAGACATGAGTAAATTAGCTTAAATGCTAACATGCTAGCACCTAGCAACACAGCCTTAAGTTTAGAAACTGCCAAGGATGTCCTATGACGTCCCTGCATCATGCATGTGTGTATTTGCCTTTAAACGTGAGCAAATTAGCTTAAATGCTAACATGCTAACAGTCATCATGCTAGCACCTAGCAAGAAAGTCCCAAGTTTAGAAAGTGCCAAGGTTGTCCTATCACCTCCCTACATCATGCCATGTGTGTATTTGCCTTTAAACGTGAGTAAATTAGCTTAAATGCTAACATGCTAACAATCATTAAGCTAGCACCTAGCAAGAGAGCCTCAAGTTTAGAAAGTGCCAAGGTTGTCCTATAACCTCCCTACACCATGCCATATGTGTATTTGCCTTTAGACATGAGTAAATTAGCTTAAATGCTAACATGCTAACGGCTAACATGCTAGCACCTAGCATGACAGCCTCAAGTTTAGAAACTGCCATGGATGTCCTATGACGTCCCTGCATCATGCATGTGTGTATTTGCCTTTAAACATGAGCAAATTAGCTTAAATGCTAACATGCAAACAGTCATCATGCTAGCACCTAGCAAGAGAGCCTCAAGTTTAGAAAGTGCCAAGGTTGTCCTATAACCTCCCTACATCATGCCATGTGTGTATTTGCCTTTAGACGTGAGTAAATTAGCTTAAATGCTAACATGCTAACGGCTAACATGCTAGCACTTAGCAAGACAGCCTCAAGTTTAGAAACTACCAAGGTTGTCCTATAACCTCCCCACATCATGTCATGTGTGTATTTGCCTTTAAACGTGAGTAAATTAGCTCAAATGCTAACATGCTAACAATCAATATGCTAGCACCTAGCAAGAGAGCCTCAAGTTTAGAAAGTGCCAAGGTTGTCCTATAACCTCCCTACATCATGCCATGTGTGTATTTGCCTTTAGACATGAGTAAATTAGCTTAAATGCTAACGTGCTAACGGCTACCATGCTAGCACCTAGCAAGAGGGCCTCAAGTTTAGAAAGTGCCAAGGTTGTCCTGTAACATCCCTACACCATGCCATGTGTGTATTTGCCTGTAGACATGAGTAAATTAGCCTAAATGCTAACATGCTAACGGCTACCATGCTAGCACCTAGCAAGAGGGCCTCAAGTTTAGAAACTGCCAAGGTTGTCCTATAACCTCCCCACATCATGCCATGTTTGTATTTGCCTTTAAACGTGAGCAAATTAGCTTAAATGCTAACATGCTAACAGTCATTATGCTTGCACCTAGCAAGAGAGCCTCAAGGTCAGAAAGTGCCAAGGATGTCCTATAACGTCCCGGCATCATGCATGTGTGTATTTGCCTTTAAACATGAGCAAAGTAGCTTAAATGCTAACATGCTAACAGTCATCATGCTAGCACCTAGCAAGAAAGTCCCAAGTTTAGAAAGTGCCAAGGTTGTCCTATCACCTCCCTACATCATGCCATGTGTGTATTTGCCTTTAAACGTGAGTAAATTAGCTTAAATGCTAACATGCTAACAATCATTATGCTAGCACCTAGCAAGAGAGCCTCAAGTTTAGAAAGTGCCAAGGTTGTCCTATAACCTCCCTACACCATGCCATATGTGTATTTGCCTTTAGACATGAGTAAATTAGCTTAAATGCTAACATGCTAACGGCTAACATGCTAGCACTTAACAAGACAGCCTCAAGTTTAGAAACTACCAAGGTTGTCCTATAACCTCCCCACATCATGTCATGTGTGTATTTGCCTTTAAACGTGAGTAAATTAGCTCAAATGCTAACATGCTAACAATCATTATGCTAGCACCTAGCAAGAGAGCCTCAAGTTTAGAAAGTGCCAAGGTTGTCCTATAACCTCCCTACATCATGCCATGTGTGTATTTGCCTTTAGACATGAGTAAATTAGCTTAAATGCTAACGTGCTAACGGCTACCATGCTAGCACCTAGCAAGAGGGCCTCAAGTTTAGAAAGTGCCAAGGTTGTCCTGTAACATCCCTACACCATGCCATGTGTGTATTTGCCTGTAGACATGAGTAAATTAGCCTAAATGCTAACATGCTAACGGCTACCATGCTAGCACCTAGCAAGAGGGCCTCAAGTTTAGAAACTGCCAAGGTTGTCCTATAACCTCCCCACATCATGCCATGTTTGTATTTGCCTTTAAACGTGAGCAAATTAGCTTAAATGCTAACATGCTAACAGTCATTATGCTAGCACCTAGCAAGAGAGCCTCAAGGTCAGAAAGTGCCAAGGATGTCCTATAACGTCCCCGCATCATGCATGTGTGTATTTGCCTTTAAACATGAGCAAAGTAGCTTAAATGCTAACATGCTAACAGTCATCATGCTAGCACCTAGCAAGAGAGCCTCAAGTTTAGAAAGTGCCAAGGTTGTCCTATAACCTCCCTACATCATGCCATGTGTGTATTTGCCTTTAGACATGAGTAAATTAGCTTAAATGCTAACATGCTAACGGCTACCATGCTAGCACCTAGCAAGAGGGTTTCAAGTTTACAAAGTGCCAAGGTTGTCCTTCAACCTCCCAATATCATGCTATGTGTGTATTTGCCTTTAAACGTGAGTAAATTAGCTTAAATGCTAACATGCTATCAATCATTATGCTAGCACCTAGCAAGAGAGCCTCACGTTTAGAAAGTGCCAAGGTTGTCCTATAACCTCCCTATATCATGCCATGTGTGTATTTGCCTTTAAACGTGAGTAAATTAGCTTAAATGCTAACATGCTAACAGTTATCATGCTAGCACCTAGCAAGAGAGCCTCAAGTTTAGAAAGTGCCAAGGTTGTCCTATAACCTCCCTACATCATGCCATGTGTGTATTTGCCTTTAGACATGAGTAAATTAGCTTAAATGCTAACATGCTAACGGCTAACATGCTAGCACCTAGCAAGAGAGCCTCAAGTTTAGAAACTGCCAAGGTTGTCCTATGACCTCCCTGCATCATGCCATGTGTGTATTTGCCTTTAGACATGAGTAAATTAGCTTCAATGCTAACATGCTAACATGCTAGCAATTAGCATTTAGCCACAGAGAGAGTTCAGAAGTTTATCTAAAAAATGAGCCATCAATCACGTTTCTACGTGGCCGTATGGCTGAGCTACAAGGCTGTGAAAAGTCTGTAAATTTTCGTTTCTTTCACTGGCATGAGCTGTTCTAAAAATAGAACTGGGGTGTCCCTAATATAGTGGCCGATTTTTTTTTCTATCGCAAATACCGTCGCCATGGTTACACAAAACGTTCCAAAAAATAAATACCGCTGTAGTCCCGAGCGTCACGATTCCGGCGGTGTACCATGTGTGGGGGTCCTTCATGTGGTTTCGGCCGCATTACGCGCGCAAAAAGTGGAAGATTAAGATATAAGAATAAAAATAATTATAACTAGAAAATTCCCGCGGAAATTTTGATGGACTGGCCACCTGTGCTGTGAACCTCGGGCACGGTGGGCCAACGGCTACCGCGGTAGCACCTAGCAAGAAAGCCTCAATTACGGAAAAAGTTGATGCAGTCCCATAGTGTCCCCACATCATGCCAAGTGTGTAATTGCCTTTAAACTTGAGTAAATTAGCTTAAATGCTAACATGCTAACAATCATTATGCTAGCACCTAGCAAGAGAGCCTCAAGTTTAGAAAGTGCCAAGGTTGTCCTATAACCTCCCTACATCATGCCATGTGTGTATTTGCCTTTAAACGTGAGTAAATTAGCTAAAATGCTAACATGCTAACAGTTATCATGCTAGCACCTAGCAAGAGAGCCTCAAGTTTAGAAAGTGCCAAGGTTGTCCTATAACCTCCCTACATCATGCCATGTGTGTATTTGCCTTTAGACATGAGTAAATTAGCTTAAATGCTGACATGCTAGCACCTAGCAAGACAGCCTTAAGTTTAGAAACTGCCAAGGATGTCCTATGACGTCCCTGCATCATGCATGTGTGTATTTGCCTTTAAACGTGAGCAAATTAGCTTAAATGCTAACAGTCATCATGCTAGCACCTAGCAAGAGAGTCCCAAGTTTAGAAAGTGCCAAGGTTGTCCTATAACATCCCTACATCATGCCATGTGTGTATTTGCCTTTAGACATGAGTAAATTAGCTTAAATGCTAACATGCTAACGGCTACCATGCTAGCACCTAGCAAGAGGGTTTCAAGTTTACAAAGTGCCAAGGTTGTCCTATAACCTCCCTATATGATGCCATGTGTGTATTTGCCTTTAAACGTGAGTAAATTAGCTTAAATGCTAACATGCTAAAAGTTATCATGCTAGCACCTAGCAAGAGAGCCTCAAGTTTAGAAAGCGCCAAGGTTGTCCTATAACCTCCCGACATCATGCCATGTGTGTATTTGCCTTTAGACATGAGTAAATTAGCTTAAATGCTAACATGCTAACGGCTACCATGCTAGCACCTAGCAAGAGGGTTTCAAGTTCAGAAAGTGCCAAGGTTGTCCTATAACGTCCCTATATCATGCCATGTGTGTATTTGCCTTTAAATGTGAGTAAATTAGCTTAAATGCTAACATGCTAACAGTTATCATGCTAGCACCTAGCAAGAGAGCCTCAAGTTTAGAAAGTGCCAAGGTTGTCCTATAACCTCCCTACATTATGCCATTTGTGTATTTGCCTTTAGACATGAGTAAATTAGCTTAATTGCTAACATGCTAGCACCTAGCAAGACAGCCTTAAGTTTAGAAACTGCCAAGGATGTCCTATGACGTCCCTGCATCATGCATGTGTGTATTTGCCTTTAAACGTGAATAAATTAGCTTAAATGCTAACATGCTAACAATCATTATGCTAGCACCTAGCAAGAGAGCCTCAAGTTTAGAAACTGCCAAGGTTGTCCTATAACCTCCCTACATCATGCCATGTGTGTATTTGCCTTTAGACATGAGTAAATTAGCTTAAATGCTAACATGCTACCAGTCATCATGCTAGCACCTAGCAAGAGAGTCCCAAGTTTAGAAAGTGCCAAGGTTGTCCTATAACCTCCCGACATCATGCCATGTGTGTATTTGCCTTTAGACATGAGTAAATTAGCTTAAATGCTAACATGCTAACGGATAACATGCTAGCACCTAGCAAGACAGCCTCAAGTTTAGAAACTGCCAAGGTTGTCCTATAACCTCCCCACATCATGTCATGTGTGTATTTGCCTTTTAACGTGAGTAAATTAGCTTGAATGCTAACATGCTAACAATCATTATGCTAGCACCTAGCAAGAGAGCCTCAAGTTTAGAAAGTGCCAAGGTTGTCCTATAACCTCCCTACATCATGCCATGTGTGTATTTGCCTTTAGATGTGAGTAAATTAGCTTAAATGCTACTATGCTAACATGCTAGCCATTAGCATTTAGCCACAGAGAGAGTTCAGAAGTTTATCTCAAAAATTAGCCATCAATCACGTTTCTACGTGGCCGTATGGCTGAGCTACAAGGCTGTGAAATGTCTGTAAATTCTCGTTTTCTCTGGAATGCGGCTGTTCTAAAAATAGAATTCTGTACCTAATCAACTGGCCCATTTTTGAACGTTTCGGTTAATAGCGTCGCCATGGTTACACAAAACGTTCCAAAAAATAAATACCGCTGTAGTCCCGAGCGTCACGATTCCGACGGTATAACATGTGTGGGGGTCCTTCTTGCGGTTTTGGCCGCATTACGCGCGCAAAAAAGGGAAGATTAAGATATAATAATAACTAGAAAATTCCCGCGGAAATTTTGATGGACTGGCCACCTGTGCCGTGAACCTCGGGCCCGGTGGGCCAACGGCTACCGCGGTAGCACCTAGCAAGAAAGCCTCAAGTACGGAAAAAGTTGATGCAGTCCCATAGTGTCCCCACATCATGCCAAGTGTGTAATTGCCTTTAAACTTGGGTAAATTAGCTTAAATGCTAACATGCTAACAATCATTATGCTAGCACCTAGCAAGAGAGCCTCAAGTTTAGAAAGTGCCAAGGTTGTCCGATAACCCCATGTGTGTATTTGCCTTTAAACGTGAGTAAATTAGCTTAAATGCTAACATGCTAACAGTTATCATGCTAGCACCTAGCAAGAGAGCCTCAAGTTTAGAAAGTGCCAAGGTTGTCCTATAACCTCCCTACATAATGCCATGTGTGTATTTGCCTTTAGACATGAGTAAATTAGCTTAAATGCTAACATGCTAACAATCATTATGCTAGCACCTAGCAAGAGAGCCTCAAGTTTAGAAAGTGCCAAGGTTGTCCTATAACCTCCCTACATCATGCCATGTGTGTATTTGCCTTTAAATATGAGTAAATTAGCTTAAATGTTAAAATGCTAACAGTCGTCATGCTAGCACCTAGCAAGAGAGCCTCAAGTTTAGAAAGTGCCAAGGTTGTCCTATAACCTCCCTACACCATGCCATATGTGTATTTGCCTGAAGACATGAGTAAATTAGCTTAAATGCTAACATGCTAACGGCTACCATGCTAGCACCTAGCAAGAGAGCATCAAATTGAGAAAGTGCCAAGGTTGTCCTATAACCTCCCCACATCATGTCATGTGTGTATTTGCCTTTAAACGTGAGTAAATTAGCTTAAATGCTAACATGCTAACAACCATTAAGCTAGCACCTAGCAAGAGAGCCTCAAGTCTAGAAAGTGCCAAGGTTGTCCTATAACCTCCCTACACCATGCCATATGTGTATTTGCCTGAAGACATGAGTAAATTAGCTTAAATGCTAACATGCTAACGGCTACCATGCTAGCACCTAGCAAGATAGCATCAAGATGAGAAAGTGCCAAGGTTGTCCTATAACCTCCCCACATCATGTCATGTGTGTATTTGCCTTTAAACGTGAGTAAATTAGCTTAAATGTTAACATGCTAACAATCATTATGCTAGCACCTAGCAAGAGAGCCTCAAGTTTAGAAAGTGCCAAGGTTGTCCTATAACCTCCCTACACCATGCCATATGTGTATTTGCCTGAAGACATGAGTAAATTAGCTTAAATGCTAACATGCTAACGGCTACCACGCTAGCACCTAGCAAGAGAGCATCAAGTTGAGAAAGTGCCAAGGTTGTCCTATAACCTCCCTACATCATGCCATGTGTGTATTTGCCTTTAGACATGAGTAAATTAGCTTAAATGCTAACATGCTAACGGCTAACATGCTAGCACCTAGCAAGACAGCCTCAAGTTTAGAAACTACCAAGGTTGTCCTATAACCTCCCCACATCATGTCATGTGTATATTTGCCTTTAAACATGAGCAAATTAGCTTAAATGCTAACATGCTAACAGTCATCATGCTAGCACCTAGCAAGAGAGTCCCAAGTTTATAAAGTGCCAAGGTTTCCTATAACCTCCCTACATCATGTCATGTGTGCATTTGCCTGTAGACATGAGTAAATTAGCTTAAATGCTAACATGCTAACGGCTACCATGCTAGCACCTAGCAAGAGGGCCTTAAGTTTAGAAACTGCCAAGGTTGTCCTATAACCTCCCCACATCATGCCATGTGTGTATTTGCCTTTAAACGTGAGTAAATTAGCTTATATGCTAACACGCTAACAGTCATTATGCTAGCACCTAGCAAGAGAGCCTCAAGTTTAGAAAGTGCCAAGGATGTCCTATAACGTCCCTGCATCATGCATGTGTGTATTTGCCTTTAAACATGAGCAAATTAGCTTAAATGCTAACATGCTAACAGTCATCATGCTAGCACCTAGCAAGAGACCCTCAAGTTTAGAAAGTGCCAAGGTTGTCCTATAACCTCCCTACATCATGTCATGTGTGTATTTGCATTTAGACATGAGTAAATTAGCTTAAATGCTAACACGCTAACGGCTAACATGCTAGCACCTAGCAAGAGAGTTTCAAGTTTACAAAGTGCCAAGGTTGTCCTTCAACCTCCCTATATCATGCCATGTGTGTATTTGCCTTTAAACGTGAGTAAATTAGCTTAAATGCTAACATGCTAACAGTTATCATGCTAGCACCTAGCAAGAGACCCTCAAGTTTAGAAAGTGCCAAGGTTGTCCTATAACCTCCCTACATCATGCCATGTGTGTATTTGCCTTTAAACGTGAGTAAATTAGCTTAAATGCTAACATGCTAACAGTTATCATGCTAGCACCTAGCAAGAGAGCCTCAAGTTTAGAAAGTGCCAAGGTTGTCCTATAACCTCCCTACATCATGCCATGTGTGTATTTGCCTTTAGACATGAGTAAATTAGCTTAAATGCTAACATGCTAACGGGTCCATGCTAGCACCTAGCAAGAGAGCCTCAAGTTTAGAAACTGCCAAGGTTGTCCTAGAACCTCCCTGCATCATGCCATGGGTGTATTTGCCTTTACACATGAGTAAATTAGCTTAAATGCTAACATGCTAACATGCTAGCAATTAGCATTTAGCCACAGAGAGAGTTCAGAAGTTTATCTAAAAAATGAGCCATCAACCACGTTTCTACGTGGTCGTATGGCTGAGCTACAAGGCTGTGAAAAGTCTGTAAATTCTCGTTTTCTCTGGAATGCGGCTGTTCTAAAAATAGAATGGTGTACCTAATCTAGTGGCCGATTTTTTTTTCTATCGCGAATAGCGTCGCCATGGTTACACGAAACGTTCCAAAAAATAAATACCGCTGTAGTCCCGAGCGTCACGATTCCGACGGTGTAACATGTGTGGGGGTCCTTCTTGCGGTTTTGGCCGCATTACGCGCACAAAAAGTGGAAGATTAAGATATAAGAATAACTAGAAAATTCCCGCGGAAATTTTGATGGACTGGCCACCTGTGCTGTGAACCTCGGGCCCGGTGGGCCAACGGCTACCGCGGTAGCACCTAGCAAGAAAGCCTCAAGTACGGAAAAAGTTGATGCAGTCCCATAGTGTCCCCACATCATGCCAAGTGTGTAATTGCCTTTAAACTTGAGTAAATTAGCTTAAATGCTAACATGCTAACAATCATTATGCTAGCACCTAGCAAGAGAGCCTCAAGTTTAGAAAGTGCCAAGGTTGTCCTATAACCTCCCTACATCATGCCATGTGTGTATTTGCCTTTAAACGTGAGTAAATTGGCTTAAATGCTAACATGCTAACGGCTACCTTGCTAGCACCTAGCAAGAGGGCCTGAAGTTTAGAAACTGCCAAGGTTGTCCTATAACCTCCCCACATCATGCCATGTGTGTATTTGCCTTTAAACGTGAGTAAATTAGCTTATATGCTAACACGCTAACAGTCATTATGCTAGCACCTAGCAAGAGAGCCTCAAGTTTAGAAAGTGCCAAGGATGTCCTATAACGTCCCTGCATCATGCATGTGTGTATTTGCCTTTAAACATGAGCAAATTAGCTTAAATGCTAACATGCTAACAGTCATCATGCTAGCACCTAGCAAGAGACCCTCAAGTTTAGAAAGTGCCAAGGTTGTCCTATAACCTCCCTACATCATGTCATGTGTGTATTTGCATTTAGACATGAGTAAATTAGCTTAAATGCTAACACGCTAACGGCTAACATGCTAGCACCTAGCAAGAGAGTTTCAAGTTTACAAAGTGCCAAGGTTGTCCTTCAACCTCCCTATATCATGCCATGTGTGTATTTGCCTTTAAACGTGAGTTAATTAGCTTAAATGCTAACATGCTAACAGTTATCATGCTAGCACCTAGCAAGAGACCCTCAAGTTTAGAAAGTGCCAAGGTTGTCCTATAACCTCCCTACATCATGCCAAGTGTGTATTTGCCTTTAGACGTGAGTAAATTAGCTTAAATGCTAACATGCTAACGGCTAAGATGCTAGCACCTAGCAAGACAGCCTCAAGTTTAGAAACTACCAAGGTTGTCCTATAACCTCCCTACATCATGTCATGTGTATATTTGCCTTTAAATGTGAGTAAATTAGCTTAAATGCTAACATGCTAACAGTTATCATGCTAGCACCTAGCAAGAGAGCCTCAAGTTTAGAAAGTGCCAAGGTTGTCCTATAACCTCCCTACATTATGCCATTTGTGTATTTGCCTTTAGACATGAGTAAATTAGCTTAATTGCTAACATGCTAGCACCTAGCAAGACAGCCTTAAGTTTAGAAACTGCCAAGGATGTCCTATGACGTCCCTGCATCATGCATGTGTGTATTTGCCTTTAAACGTGAATAAATTAGCTTAAATGCTAACATGCTAACAATCATTATGCTAGCACCTAGCAAGAGAGCCTCAAGTTTAGAAACTGCCAAGGTTGTCCTATAACCTCCCTACATCATGCCATGTGTGTATTTGCCTTTAGACATGAGTAAATTAGCTTAAATGCTAACATGCTACCAGTCATCATGCTAGCACCTAGCAAGAGAGTCCCAAGTTTAGAAAGTGCCAAGGTTGTCCTATAACCTCCCGACATCATGCCATGTGTGTATTTGCCTTTAGACATGAGTAAATTAGCTTAAATGCTAACATGCTAACGGATAACATGCTAGCACCTAGCAAGACAGCCTCAAGTTTAGAAACTGCCAAGGTTGTCCTATAACCTCCCCACATCATGTCATGTGTGTATTTGCCTTTTAACGTGAGTAAATTAGCTTGAATGCTAACATGCTAACAATCATTATGCTAGCACCTAGCAAGAGAGCCTCAAGTTTAGAAAGTGCCAAGGTTGTCCTATAACCTCCCTACATCATGCCATGTGTGTATTTGCCTTTAGATGTGAGTAAATTAGCTTAAATGCTACTATGCTAACATGCTAGCCATTAGCATTTAGCCACAGAGAGAGTTCAGAAGTTTATCTCAAAAATTAGCCATCAATCACGTTTCTACGTGGCCGTATGGCTGAGCTACAAGGCTGTGAAATGTCTGTAAATTCTCGTTTTCTCTGGAATGCGGCTGTTCTAAAAATAGAATTCTGTACCTAATCAACTGGCCCATTTTTGAACGTTTCGGTTAATAGCGTCGCCATGGTTACACAAAACGTTCCAAAAAATAAATACCGCTGTAGTCCCGAGCGTCACGATTCCGACGGTATAACATGTGTGGGGGTCCTTCTTGCGGTTTTGGCCGCATTACGCGCGCAAAAAAGGGAAGATTAAGATATAATAATAACTAGAAAATTCCCGCGGAAATTTTGATGGACTGGCCACCTGTGCCGTGAACCTCGGGCCCGGTGGGCCAACGGCTACCGCGGTAGCACCTAGCAAGAAAGCCTCAAGTACGGAAAAAGTTGATGCAGTCCCATAGTGTCCCCACATCATGCCAAGTGTGTAATTGCCTTTAAACTTGGGTAAATTAGCTTAAATGCTAACATGCTAACAATCATTATGCTAGCACCTAGCAAGAGAGCCTCAAGTTTAGAAAGTGCCAAGGTTGTCCGATAACCCCATGTGTGTATTTGCCTTTAAACGTGAGTAAATTAGCTTAAATGCTAACATGCTAACAGTTATCATGCTAGCACCTAGCAAGAGAGCCTCAAGTTTAGAAAGTGCCAAGGTTGTCCTATAACCTCCCTACATAATGCCATGTGTGTATTTGCCTTTAGACATGAGTAAATTAGCTTAAATGCTAACATGCTAACAATCATTATGCTAGCACCTAGCAAGAGAGCCTCAAGTTTAGAAAGTGCCAAGGTTGTCCTATAACCTCCCTACATCATGCCATGTGTGTATTTGCCTTTAAATATGAGTAAATTAGCTTAAATGTTAAAATGCTAACAGTCGTCATGCTAGCACCTAGCAAGAGAGCCTCAAGTTTAGAAAGTGCCAAGGTTGTCCTATAACCTCCCTACACCATGCCATATGTGTATTTGCCTGAAGACATGAGTAAATTAGCTTAAATGCTAACATGCTAACGGCTACCATGCTAGCACCTAGCAAGAGAGCATCAAATTGAGAAAGTGCCAAGGTTGTCCTATAACCTCCCCACATCATGTCATGTGTGTATTTGCCTTTAAACGTGAGTAAATTAGCTTAAATGCTAACATGCTAACAACCATTAAGCTAGCACCTAGCAAGAGAGCCTCAAGTCTAGAAAGTGCCAAGGTTGTCCTATAACCTCCCTACACCATGCCATATGTGTATTTGCCTGAAGACATGAGTAAATTAGCTTAAATGCTAACATGCTAACGGCTACCATGCTAGCACCTAGCAAGATAGCATCAAGATGAGAAAGTGCCAAGGTTGTCCTATAACCTCCCCACATCATGTCATGTGTGTATTTGCCTTTAAACGTGAGTAAATTAGCTTAAATGTTAACATGCTAACAATCATTATGCTAGCACCTAGCAAGAGAGCCTCAAGTTTAGAAAGTGCCAAGGTTGTCCTATAACCTCCCTACACCATGCCATATGTGTATTTGCCTGAAGACATGAGTAAATTAGCTTAAATGCTAACATGCTAACGGCTACCACGCTAGCACCTAGCAAGAGAGCATCAAGTTGAGAAAGTGCCAAGGTTGTCCTATAACCTCCCTACATCATGCCATGTGTGTATTTGCCTTTAGACATGAGTAAATTAGCTTAAATGCTAACATGCTAACGGCTAACATGCTAGCACCTAGCAAGACAGCCTCAAGTTTAGAAACTACCAAGGTTGTCCTATAACCTCCCCACATCATGTCATGTGTATATTTGCCTTTAAACATGAGCAAATTAGCTTAAATGCTAACATGCTAACAGTCATCATGCTAGCACCTAGCAAGAGAGTCCCAAGTTTATAAAGTGCCAAGGTTTCCTATAACCTCCCTACATCATGTCATGTGTGCATTTGCCTGTAGACATGAGTAAATTAGCTTAAATGCTAACATGCTAACGGCTACCATGCTAGCACCTAGCAAGAGGGCCTTAAGTTTAGAAACTGCCAAGGTTGTCCTATAACCTCCCCACATCATGCCATGTGTGTATTTGCCTTTAAACGTGAGTAAATTAGCTTATATGCTAACACGCTAACAGTCATTATGCTAGCACCTAGCAAGAGAGCCTCAAGTTTAGAAAGTGCCAAGGATGTCCTATAACGTCCCTGCATCATGCATGTGTGTATTTGCCTTTAAACATGAGCAAATTAGCTTAAATGCTAACATGCTAACAGTCATCATGCTAGCACCTAGCAAGAGACCCTCAAGTTTAGAAAGTGCCAAGGTTGTCCTATAACCTCCCTACATCATGTCATGTGTGTATTTGCATTTAGACATGAGTAAATTAGCTTAAATGCTAACACGCTAACGGCTAACATGCTAGCACCTAGCAAGAGAGTTTCAAGTTTACAAAGTGCCAAGGTTGTCCTTCAACCTCCCTATATCATGCCATGTGTGTATTTGCCTTTAAACGTGAGTAAATTAGCTTAAATGCTAACATGCTAACAGTTATCATGCTAGCACCTAGCAAGAGACCCTCAAGTTTAGAAAGTGCCAAGGTTGTCCTATAACCTCCCTACATCATGCCATGTGTGTATTTGCCTTTAAACGTGAGTAAATTAGCTTAAATGCTAACATGCTAACAGTTATCATGCTAGCACCTAGCAAGAGAGCCTCAAGTTTAGAAAGTGCCAAGGTTGTCCTATAACCTCCCTACATCATGCCATGTGTGTATTTGCCTTTAGACATGAGTAAATTAGCTTAAATGCTAACATGCTAACGGGTCCATGCTAGCACCTAGCAAGAGAGCCTCAAGTTTAGAAACTGCCAAGGTTGTCCTAGAACCTCCCTGCATCATGCCATGGGTGTATTTGCCTTTACACATGAGTAAATTAGCTTAAATGCTAACATGCTAACATGCTAGCAATTAGCATTTAGCCACAGAGAGAGTTCAGAAGTTTATCTAAAAAATGAGCCATCAACCACGTTTCTACGTGGTCGTATGGCTGAGCTACAAGGCTGTGAAAAGTCTGTAAATTCTCGTTTTCTCTGGAATGCGGCTGTTCTAAAAATAGAATGGTGTACCTAATCTAGTGGCCGATTTTTTTTTCTATCGCGAATAGCGTCGCCATGGTTACACGAAACGTTCCAAAAAATAAATACCGCTGTAGTCCCGAGCGTCACGATTCCGACGGTGTAACATGTGTGGGGGTCCTTCTTGCGGTTTTGGCCGCATTACGCGCACAAAAAGTGGAAGATTAAGATATAAGAATAACTAGAAAATTCCCGCGGAAATTTTGATGGACTGGCCACCTGTGCTGTGAACCTCGGGCCCGGTGGGCCAACGGCTACCGCGGTAGCACCTAGCAAGAAAGCCTCAAGTACGGAAAAAGTTGATGCAGTCCCATAGTGTCCCCACATCATGCCAAGTGTGTAATTGCCTTTAAACTTGAGTAAATTAGCTTAAATGCTAACATGCTAACAATCATTATGCTAGCACCTAGCAAGAGAGCCTCAAGTTTAGAAAGTGCCAAGGTTGTCCTATAACCTCCCTACATCATGCCATGTGTGTATTTGCCTTTAAACGTGAGTAAATTGGCTTAAATGCTAACATGCTAACGGCTACCTTGCTAGCACCTAGCAAGAGGGCCTGAAGTTTAGAAACTGCCAAGGTTGTCCTATAACCTCCCCACATCATGCCATGTGTGTATTTGCCTTTAAACGTGAGTAAATTAGCTTATATGCTAACACGCTAACAGTCATTATGCTAGCACCTAGCAAGAGAGCCTCAAGTTTAGAAAGTGCCAAGGATGTCCTATAACGTCCCTGCATCATGCATGTGTGTATTTGCCTTTAAACATGAGCAAATTAGCTTAAATGCTAACATGCTAACAGTCATCATGCTAGCACCTAGCAAGAGACCCTCAAGTTTAGAAAGTGCCAAGGTTGTCCTATAACCTCCCTACATCATGTCATGTGTGTATTTGCATTTAGACATGAGTAAATTAGCTTAAATGCTAACACGCTAACGGCTAACATGCTAGCACCTAGCAAGAGAGTTTCAAGTTTACAAAGTGCCAAGGTTGTCCTTCAACCTCCCTATATCATGCCATGTGTGTATTTGCCTTTAAACGTGAGTTAATTAGCTTAAATGCTAACATGCTAACAGTTATCATGCTAGCACCTAGCAAGAGACCCTCAAGTTTAGAAAGTGCCAAGGTTGTCCTATAACCTCCCTACATCATGCCAAGTGTGTATTTGCCTTTAGACGTGAGTAAATTAGCTTAAATGCTAACATGCTAACGGCTAACATGCTAGCACCTAGCAAGACAGCCTCAAGTTTAGAAACTACCAAGGTTGTCCTATAACCTCCCTACATCATGTCATGTGTATATTTGCCTTTAAACGTGAGTAAATTAGCTTAAATGCTAACATGCTAACAATCATTATGCTAGCACCTAGCAAGACAGCCTCAAGTTTAGAAAGTGCCAAGGTTGTCCTATAACCTCCCTACATCATGCCATGTGTGTATTTGCCTTTAAACGTGAGTAAATTAGCTTAAATGCTAACATGCTAACAGTCATCATGCTAGCACCTAACAAGAGAGCCTCAAGTTTAGAAAGTGCCAAGGTTATCCTATAACCTCCCTACATCATGCCATGTGTGTATTTGCCTTTAGACATGAGTAAATTAGCTTAAATGCTAACATGCTAACAGTTATCATGCTAGCACCTAGCAAGAGACCCTCAAGTTTAGAAAGTGCCAAGGTTGTCCTATAACCTCCCTACATCATGCCATGTGTGTATTTGCCTTTAGACATGAGTAAATTAGCTTAAATGCTAACATGCTAACGGCTAACATGCTAGCACCTAGCAAGACAGCCTCAAGTTTAGAAACTGCCAAGGATGTCCTATAACGTCCCTGCATCATGCATATGTGTATTTGCCTTTAAACATGAGCAAATTAGCTTAAATGCTAACATGCTAACAGTCATCATTTTAGCACCTAGCAAGAGAGTCCCAAGTTTAGAAAGTGCCAAGGTTGTCCTATAACCTCCCTACACCATGCCATATGTGTATTTGCCTTTAGACATGAGTAAATTAGCTTAAATGCTAACATGCTAACGGCTACCATGCTAGCACCTAGCAAGAGAGTTTCAAGTTTACAAAGTGCCAAGGTTGTCCTTCAACCTCCCTTTATCATGCCATGTGTGTATTTGCCTGTAGATATGAGTAAATTAGCCTAAATGCTAACATGCTAACGGCTACCATGCTAGCACCTAGCAAGAGGGCCTCAAGTTTAGAAACTGCCAAGGTTGTCCTATAACCTCCCCACATCATGCCATGTTTGTATTTGCCTTTAAATGTGAGTAAATTAGCTTAAATGCTAACATGCTAACAGTCGTCATGCTAGCACCTAGCAAGAGGGCCTCAACTTTAGAAAGTGCCAAGGTTGTCCTATAACCTCCCTACATCATGCCATATGTGTATTTGCCTTTAAACTTGAGTAAATTAGCTTAAATGCTAACATGCTAACGGCTACCCTGCTAGCACCTAGCAAGATGGCCTCAAGTTTAGAAACTACAAAGGTTGTCCTATAACCTCTCTATATCATGCCATGTGTGTATTTGCCTTTAAACGTGAGTAAATTAGCTTAAATGTTAACATGCTAACAGTTATCATGCTAGCACCTAGCAAGAGAGCCTCAAGTTTAGAAAGTGCCAAGGTTGTCCTATAACCTCCCGACATCATGCCATGTGTGTATTTGCCTTTAAATGTGAGTAAATTAGCTTAAATGCTAACATGCTAACAGTCATCATGCTAGCACCTAGCAAGAGAGCCTCAAGTTTAGAAAGTGCCAAGGTTGTCCTATAACCTCCCTATATCATGCCATGTGTGTATTTGCCTTCAAATGTGAGTAAACTAGCTTAAATGCTAACATGCTAACAGTCGTCATGCTAGCACCTAGCAAGAGAGCCTCAAGTTTAGAAAGTGCCAAGGTTGTCCTATAACCTCCCTACATCATGCCATGTGTGTATTTGCCTTTAGACATGAGTAAATTAGCTTAAATGCTAACACGCTAACAGTCATTATGCTAGCACCTAGCAAGAGAGCCTCAAGTTTAGAAACTGCCAAGGTTGTCCTATAACCTCCCTACATCATGTCATGTGTGCATTTGCCTGTAGAAATGAGTAAATTAGCTTAAATGCTAACATGCTAACGGCTACCATGCTAGCACCTAGCAAGAGGGCCTTAAGTTTAGAAACTACCAAGGTTGTCCTATAACCTCCCCACATCATGCCATTTGTGTATTTGCCTTTAAACGTGAGTAAATTAGCTTATATGCTAAAACGCTAACAGTCATTATGCTAGCACCTAGCAAGAGAGCCTCAAGTTTAGAAAGTGCCAAGGATGTCCTATAACGTCCCTGCATCATGCATGTGTGTATTTGCCTTTAAACATGAGCAAATTAGCTTAAATGCTAACATGCTAAAAGTCATCATGCTAGCACCTAGCAAGAGACCCTCAAGTTTAGAAAGTGCCAAGGTTGTCCTATAACCTCCCTACATCATGTCATGTGTGTATTTGCATTTAGACATGAGTAAATTAGCTTAAATGCTAACACGCTAACGGCTAACATGCTAGCACCTAGCAAGAGAGTTTCAGGTTTACAAAGTGCCAAGGTTGTCCTTCAACCTCCCTATATCATGCCATGTGTGTATTTGCCTTTAAACGTGAGTAAATTAGCTTAAATGCTAACATGCTAACAGTTATCATGCTAGCACCTAGCAAGAGACCCTCAAGTTTAGAAAGTGCCAAGGTTGTCCTATAACCTCCCTACATCATGCCATGTGTGTATTTGCCTTTAGACATGAGTAAATTAGCTTAAATGCTAACATGCTAACGGCTAACATGCTAGCACCTAGCAAGACAGCCTCAAGTTTAGAAACTACCAAGGTTGTCCTATAACCTCCCCATATCATGTCATGTGTGTATTTGCCTTTAAACGTGAGTAAATTAGCTTAAATGCTAACATGCTAACGGGTCCATGCTAGCACCTAGCAAGAGAGCCTCAAGTTTAGAAACTGCCAAGGTTGTCCTAGAACCTCCCTGCATCATGCCATGGGTGTATTTGCCTTTAAACATGAGTAAATTAGCTTAAATGCTAACATGCTAACATGCTAACAATTAGCATTTAGCCACAGAGAGAGTTCAGAAGTTTATCTAAAAAATGAACCATCAACCACGTTTCTACGTGGCCGTATGGCTGAGCTACAAGGCTGTGAAATGTTTGTAAATTCTCGTTTTCTCTGGAATGCGGCTGTTCTAAAAATAGAATTCTGTACCTAATCAACTGGCCCATTTTTGAACGTTTCGGTTAATAGCGTCGCCATGGTAACACAAAACGTTCCAAAAAATAAATACCGCTGTAGTCCCGAGCGTCACGATTCCGACGGTGTAACATGTGTGGGGGTCCTTCTTGCGGTTTTGGCCGCATTACGCGCGCAAAAAAGGGAAGATTAAGATATAATAATAACTAGAAAATTCCCGCGGAAATTTTGATGGACTGGCCACCTGTGCTGTGAACCTCGGGCCCGGTGGGCCAACGGCTACTGCGGTAGCACCTAGCAAGAACGCCTCAAGTACGGAAAAAGTTGATGCAGTCCCATAGTGTCCCCACATCATGCCAAGTGTGTAATTGCCTTTAAACTTGAGTAAATTAGCTTAAATGCTAACATGCTAACAATCATTATGCTAGCACCTAGCAAGAGAGCCTCAAGTTTAGAAAGTGCCAAGGTTGTCCTATAACCTCCCTACATCATGCCATGTGTGTATTTGCCTTTAGACATGAGTAAATTAGCTTAAATGCTAACATGCTAGCACCTAGCAAGACAGCCTTAAGTTTAGAAACTGCAAAGGATGTCCTATGACGTCCCTGCATCATGCATGTGTGTATTTGCCTTTAAACGTGAGCAAATTAGCTTAAATGCTAACATGCTAACAGTCATCATGCTAGCACCTAGCAAGAGAGTCCCAAGTTTAGAAAGTGTCAAGGTTGTCCTATCACCTCCCTACATCATACCATGTGTGTATTTGCCTTTAAACGTGAGTAAATTAGCTTAAATGCTAACATGCTAACGGCTACCATGCTAGCACCTAGCAAGAGAGCATCAAGTTGAGAAAGTGCCAAGGTTGTCCTATAACCTCCCCACATCATGTCATGTGTGTATTTGCATTTAAACATGAGTAAATTAGCTTAAAAGCTAACATGCTAACAATCATTATGCTAGCACCTAGCAAGAGAGCCTCAAGTTTAGAAAGTGCCAAGGTTGTCCTATAACCTCCCTACACCATGCCATATGTGTATTTGCCTGAAGACATGAGTAAATTAGCTTAAATGCTAACATGCTAACGGCTACCATACTAGCACCTAGCAAGAGAGCATCAAGTTGAGAAAGTGCCAAGGTTGTCCTATAACCTCCCTACATCATGCCATGTGTGTATTTGCCTTTAGACATGAGTAAATTAGCTTAAATGCTAACATGCTAACGGCTACCATGCTAGCACCGAGCAAGAGGGTTTCAAGTTTACAAAGTGCCAAGGTTGTCCTATAACCTCCCTACATCATGCCATGTGTGTATTTGCCTTTAAACGTGAGTAAATTAGCTTGAATGCTAACATGCTAACAATCATTATGCTAGCACCTAGCAAGAGAGCCTCAAGTTTAGAAAGTGCCAAGGTTGTCCTATAACCTCCCTACATCATGCCATGTGTGTATTTGCCTTTAGATGTGAGTAAATTAGCTTAAATGCTAACATGCTAACATGCTAGCAATTAGCATTTAGCCACAGAGAGACTTCAGAAGTTTATCTCAAAAATTAGCCATCAATCACGTTTCTACGTGGCCGTATGGCTGAGCTACAAGGCTGTGAAAAGTCTGTAAATTCTCATTCTTTTCACTGGCATGAGCTGTTCTAAAAATAGCCCAAATGTCCCTAATTTTTTGAACCATTGATTTTTGCGTTTTTCAAACGCGAATAGCGTCGCCATGGTTACACAAAACGTTCCAAAAAATAAATACCGCTGTAGTCCCGAGTGCCACGTTTCCGGCGGTGTAACATGTGTGGGGATCCTTCCTGCGGTTTTGGCCGCATTACGCGCACAAAAGTGGGAAGATTAAGATATAAGAATAATAATAATAGCTAAACAACAATAACAATATGGGCTGGCTCAGTAGCCAGCCCATAGACTGCTACTGCAAGTAGCAGTCTATGGGCTGGCTACTGGGCCAGTCCATAACTAAACGCACAAGGAATAACAATATGGGCTGGCTCAGTAGCCAGCCCATAGACTGCTACTGCAAGTAGCAGTCTATGGGCTGGCTACTGGGCCAGTCCATAACTAGAAAATTCCCGCGGAAATTTTGATGGACTGGCCACCTGTGCTGTGAACCTCGGCTACCGCGGTAGCACCTAGCAAGAAAGCCTCAAGTACTGAAAAAGTCCCATAGTGTCCCCACATCATGCCAAGTGTGTAATTGCCTTTAAACTTGAGTAAATTAGCTTAATTGCTAACATGCTAACAATCATTATGCTAGCACCTAGCAAGAGAGCCTCAAGTTTAGAAAGTGCCAAGGTTGTCCTATAACCTCCCTACCTCATGCCATGTGTGTATTTGCCTTTAAACGTGAGTAAATTAGCTTAAATGCTAACATGCTAACAGTTATCATGCTAGCACCTAGCAAGAGAGCCTCAAGTTTAGAAAGTGCCAAGGTTGTCCTATAACCTCCCTACATCATGCCATGTGTGTATTTGCCTTTAGACATGAGTAAATTAGCTTAAATGCTAACATGCTAGCACCTAGCAAGACAGCCTTAAGTTTAGAAACTGCCAAGGATGTCCCATGACGTCCCTGCATCATGCATGTGTGTATTTGCCTTTAAACGTGAGCAAATTAGCTTAAATGTTAACATGCTAACAGTCATCATGCTAGCACCTAGCAAGAGAGTCCCAAGTTTAGAAAGTGCCAAGGTTGTCCTATCACCTCCCTACGTCATGCCATGTGTGTATTTGCCTTTAAACGTGAGTAAATTAGCCTAAATGCTAACATGCTAACAATCATTATGCTAGCACCTAGCAAGAGAGCCTCAAGTTTAGAAAGTGCCAAGGTTGTCCTATAACCTCCCTACACCATGCCATATGTGTATTTTGCCTGAAGACATGAGTAAATTAGCTTAAATGCTAACATGCTAACGGCTACCAAGCTAGCACCTAGCAAGAGAGCATCAAGTTGAGAAAGTGCCAAGGTTGTCCTATAACCTCCCTACACCATGCCATATGTGTATTTTGCCTGAAGACATGAGTAAATTAGTTTAAATGCTAACATGCTAACGGCTACCATGCTAGCACCTAGCAAGAGAGCATCAAGTTGAGAAAGTGCCAAGGTTGTCCTATAACCTCCCTACATCATGCCATGTGTGTATTTGCCTTTAGACATGAGTAAATTAGCTTAAATGCTAACATGCTAACGGCTACCATGCTAGCACCTAGCAAGAGAGCATCAAGTTTAGAAAGTGCCAAGGTTGTCCTATAACCTCCCTACATCATGCCATGTGTGTATTTGCCTTTAGACATGAGTAAATTAGCTTAAATGCTAACATGCTAACGGCTACCATGCTAGCACCTAGCAAGAGAGCATCAAGTTTAGAAAGTGCCAAGGTTGTCCTATAACCTCCCTACATCATGCCATGTGTGTATTTGCCTTTAAACGTGAGTAAATTAGCTTAGATGCTAACATGCTAACAGTTATCATGCTAGCACCTAGCAAGAGAGCCTCAAGTTTAGAAAGCGCCAAGGTTGTCCTATAACCTCCCGATATCATGCCATGTGTGTATTTGCCTTTAGACATGAGTAAATTAGCTTAATTGCTAACATGCTAATGGCTACCATGCTAGCACCTAGCAAGAGAGCATCAAGTTTAGAAAGTGCCAAGGTTGTCCTATAACCTCCCTACACCATGCCATATGTGTTTTTGCCTGAAGACATAAGTAAATTAGCTAAAATGCTAACATGCTAACGGCTACCATGCTAGCACCTAGCAAGAGAGCATCAAGTTGAGAAAGTGCCAAGGTTGTCCTATAACCTCCCTACATCATGCCATGTGTGTATTTGCCTTTAGACATGAGTAAATTAGCTTAAATGCTAACATGCTAACGGCTACCATGTTAGCACCTAGCAAGAGGGTTTCAAGTTTAGAAAGTGCCAAGGTTGTCCTATAACCTCCCCATATCATGCCATGTGTGTATTTGCCTTTAAACGTGAGTAAATTAGCTTAAAGGCTAACATGCTAACAGTTATCATGCTAGCACCTAGCAAGACAGCCTCAAGTTTAGAAACTACCAAGGTTGTCCTATAACCTCCCCACATCATGTCATGTGTGTATTTGCCTTTAAACGTGAGTAAATTAGCTTAAATGCTAACATGCTAACAATCGTCATGCTAGCACCTAGCAAGAAAGCCTCAAGTTGAGAAAGTGCCAAGGTTGTCCTATAACCTCCCTACATCATGCCATGTGTGTATTTGCCTTTAGACATAAGTAAATTAGCTTAAATGCTAACGTGCTAACGGCTAACATGCTAGCACCTAGCAAGAGGGCCTCAAGTTGAGAAAGTGCCAAGGTTGTCCTATAACCTCCCTACATCATGTCATGTGTGTATTTGCCTGTAGACATGAGTAAATTAGCTTAAATGCTAACATGCTAACGGCTACCATGCTAGCACCTAGCAAGAGGGCCTTAAGTTTAGAAACTGCCAAGGTTGTCCTATAACCTCCCCACATCATACCATGTGTGTATTTGCCTTTAAACGTGAGTAAATTAGCTTATATGCTAACACGCTAACAGTCATTATGCTAGAACCTAGCAAGAGAGCCTCAAGTTTAGAAAGTGCCAAGGATGTCCTATAACGTCCCTGCATCACTCATGTGTGTATTTGCCTTTGAACATGAGCAAATTAGCTTAAATGCTAACACGCTAACAGTCATCATGCTAGCACCTAGCAAGAGAGTCCCAAGTTTAGAAAGTGCCAAGGGTGTCCTATAACCTCCCTACATCATGCCATGTGTGTATTTGCCTTTAGACATGAGTAAATTAGCTTAAATGCTAACATGCTAACGGCTAACATGCTATCACCTAGCAAGAGAGTTTCAAGTTTACAAAGTGCCAAGGTTGTCCTTCAACCTCCCTATATCATGCCATGTGTGTATATGCCTTTAAACGTGAGTAAATTAGCTTAAATGCTAACATGCTAACAGTTATCATGCTAGCACCTAGCAAGAGACCCTCAAGTTTAGAAAGTGCCAAGGTTGTCCTATAACCTCCCTACATCATGCCATGTGTGTATTTGCCTTTAGACATGAGTAAATTAGCTTAAATGCTAACATGCTAACGGCTAACATGCTAGCACCTAGCAAGACAGCCTCAAGTTTAGAAACTGCCAAGGATGTCCTATAACGTCCCTGCATCATGCATATGTGTATTTGCCTTTAAACATGAGCAAATTAGCTTAAATGCTAACATGCTAACAGTCATCATGCTAGCACCTAGCAAGAGAGTCCCAAGTTTAGAAAGTGCCAAGGTTGTCCTATAACATCCCTACATCATGCCATGTGTGTATTTGCCTTTAGACATGAGTAAATTAGCTTAAATGCTAACATGCTAACGGCTAACATGCTAGCACCTAGCAAGACAGCCTCAAGTTTAGAAACTACCAAGGTTGTCCTATAACCTCCCCACATCATGTCATGTGTATATTTGCCTTTAAACGTGAGTAAATTAGCTTAAATGCTAACATGCTAACGGCTACCATGTTAGCACCTAGCAAGAGGGTTTCAAGTTTAAAAAGTGCCAAGGTTGTCCTATAACCTCCCTATATCATGCCATGTGTGTATTTGCCTTTAAACGTGAGTAAATTAGCTTAAAGGCTAACATGCTAACAGTTATCATGCTAGCACCTAGCAAGAGAGCCTCAAGTTTAGAAAGTGCCAAGGTTGTCTTATAACCTCCCTACATCATGCCATGTGTGTATTTGCCTTTAGACATGAGTAAATTAGCTTAAATGCTAACATGCTAACGGCTAACATGCTAGCACCTAGCAAGAGAGCCTCAAGTTTAGAAACTGCCAAGGTTGTCCTATGACCTCCCTACATCATGCCATGTGTGTATTTGCCTTTAGACATGAGTAAATTATCTTAAATGCTAACATGCTAACATGCTAGCAATTAGCATTTAGCCACAGAGAGAGTTCAGACATTTATCTCAAAAATGAGCCATCAATCACGTTTCTACGTGGCCGTATGGCTGAGCTAAAAGGCTGTGAAAAGTCTGTAAATTCTCGTTTTCTATGTGCTGTTCTAAAAATAGAACAGCGATTCCCTAATCAAGTGGCCCATTTTTTAACGTTTTCGTTAATAGCGTCGCCATGGTTACACAAAACTTTCCAAAAATTAAATACCGCTGTAGTCCCGAGCGCCACGTTTCCGGCGGTGTAACATGTGTGGGGGTCCTTCTTGCGGTTTTGGCCGCATTACGCGCGCAAAAAGTGGAAGATTAAGATATAAGAATAAAAAAAATAACTAGAAAATTCCCGCGGAAATTTTGATGGACTGGCCACCTGTGCTGTGAACCTCGGGCCCGGTGGGCCAACGGCTACCGCGGTAGTACCTAGCAAGAAAGCCTCAAGTACGGAAAAAGTTGATGCAGTAGTGTCCCCACATCATGCCAAGTGTGTAATTGCCTTTAAACTTGAGTAAATTAGCTTAAATGCTAACATGCTAACAATCATTATGCTGGCACCTAGCAAGAGAGCCTCAAGTTTAGAAAGTGCCAAGGTTGTCCTATAACCTCCCTACATCATGCCATGTGTGTATTTGCCTTTAGACATGAGTAAATTAGCTTAAATGCTAACATGCTAACATGCTAGCACCTAGCAAGACAGCCTTAAGTTTAGAAACTGCCAAGGATGTCCTATGACGTCCCTGCATCATGCATGTGTGTATTTGCCTTTAAACGTGAGCAAATTAGCTTAAATGCTAACATGCTAACAGTCATCATGCCAGCACCTAGCAAGAGAGTCCCAAGTTTAGAAAGTGCCAAGGTTGTCCTATAACCTCCCTACATCATGCGTTGTGTGTATTTGCCTTTAGACATGAGTAAATTAGCTTAAATGCTAACATGCTAACGGCTACCACGCTAGCACCTAGCAAGAGAGCATCAAGTTGAGAAAGTGCCAAGGTTGTCCTATAACCTCCCCACATCATGTCATGTGTGTATTTGCCTTTAAACGTGAGTAAATTAGCTTAAATGCTAACATGCTTACAATCATTATGCTAGCACCTAGCAAGAGAGCCTCAAGTTTAGAAAGTGCCAAGGTTGTCCTATAACCTCCCTACACCATGCCATATGTGTATTTGACTGAAGACATGAGTAAATTAGCTTAAATGCTAACATGCTAACGGCTACCATGCTAACACCTAGCAAAACAACCTCAGGTCCTGAAAAGTTTGGGGCAATCCTACAGTGTCCCCACATCATGCCAAGTGTGTATTTGCCTTTAAATGTGATTAAATTAGCTAACATGCCAACGGCTACCATGCTAACATCTAGCAAAACAGCCTCAGGTCCTGAAAAGTTTGGGGCAGTCCTACAGTGTCCCCACATCATGCCAAGTGTGTATTTGCCTTTAAACTTTAGAAAATTAGCGAAAATGCTAACATGCTAACGGCTACCATGCTAACACCTAGCAAAACAGCCTCAGGTCCTGTAAAGTTTGGGGCAGTCCTACAGTGTCCCCACATCATGCCATGTGTGTGTTTGCCCTTAGACATGAGTAAATTAGCTAAAATGCTAACATGCTAACAGTCATCATGCTAGCACCTAGCAAGAGAGCCTCAAGTTTAGAAAGTGCCAAGGTTGTCCTGTAACCTCCCTACATCATGCCATGTGTGTATTTGCCTTTAGACATGAGTAAATTAGCTTAAATGCTAACATGCTAGCACCTAGCGAGACAGCCTTAAGTTTAGAAACTGCCAAGGATGTCCTATGACGTCCCTGCATCATGCATGTGTGTATTTGCCTTTAAACGTGAGCAAATTAGCTTAAATGCTAACATGCTAACAGTCATCATGCTAGCACCTAGCAAGAGGGTTTCAAGTTTACAAAGTGCCAAGGTTGTCCTATAACCTCCCTACATCATGTCATGTGAATATTTTCCTTTAGACATGAATAAATTAGCTTAAATGCTAACATGCTAACGGCTACCATGCTAGCACCTAGCAAGAGGACCTGAAGTTTAGAAAGTGCCAAGGTTGTCCTATAACCTCCCTACATCATGCCATGTGTGTATTTGCCTTTAGACATGAGTAAATTAGCTTAAATGCTAACATGCTAACGGCTACCATGCTAGCACCTGGCAAGAGAGCCTCAAGTTTAGAAACTGCCAAGGTTGTCCTATGACCTCCCTACATCATGCCATGTGTGTATTTGCCTTTAGACATGAGTAAATTAGCTTAAATGCTAACATGCTAACATACTAGCAATTAGCATTTAGCCACAGAGGGAGTTCAGACGTTTATCTCAAAAATGAGCCATCAATCACGTTTCTACGTGGCCGTATGGCTGAGCTACAAGGCTGTGAAAAGTCTGTAAATTCTCGTTTCCTATGTGCTGTTCTAAAAATAGAACAAGCTTTTCCCTAATCAAGTGGCCCATTTTTTAACGTTTTCGTTAATAGCGTCGCCATGGTTACACAAAACATTCCAAAAATTAAATACCGCTGTAGTCCCGAGCGCCACGTTTCCGGCGGTGTAACATGTGTGGGGGTCCTTCTTGCGGTTTTGGCCGCATTACGCGCGCAAAAAGTGGAAGATTAAGATATAAGAATAAAAAAAATAATAATAACTAAACAGCAATAACAATATGGGCTGGCTCAGTAGCCAGCCCATAGACTGCTACTGCAAGTAGCAGTCTATGGGCTGGCTACTGGGCCAGTCCATAACTAGAAAATTCCCGCGGAAATTTTGATGGACTGGCCACCTGTGCTGTGAACCTCGGGCCCGGTGCGCCAACGGCTACCGCGGTAGTACCTAGCAAGAAAGCCTCAAGTCCGGAAAAGGTTGATGCAGTCCCATAGTGTCCCCACATCATGCCAAGTGTGTATTTGCCTTTAAACATGAGTAAATTAGCTAAAATGCTAACATGCTAACGGCTACCGTGCAAACATGTAGCAAAACAGCCTCAGGTCCTGAAAAGTTTGGGGCAGTCCTACAGTGTCCCCACATCATGCCATGTGTGTATTTTCCTTTAGACATGAGTAAATTAGGTAAAATGCTAACATGCTAACAGTCATCATGCCTAGCATGAGGGTCTCAAGTTTAGAAACTGCCAATGTTGTCCTATAACCTCCCTGCATCATGCCATGTGTGTATTTGCCTTTTGACATGAGTAAATTTGCTTAAATGCTAACATGCTAACGGCTACCATGCTACCTAGCAAGAGGGTCTCAAGTTTAGAAAGTGCCAAGGTTGTCCTATAACCTTCCTGCATCATGCCATGTGTGTATTTGCCTTTAAATGTGAGTAAATTAGCTTAAATTCTAACATGCTAACAGTCATCATGCTAGCACCTAGCAAGAGAGTCCCAAGTTTAGAAAGTGCCAAGGTTGTCCTATAACCTCCCTACATCATGCCATGTGTGTATTTGCCTTTAGACATGAGTAAATTAGCTTAAATGCTAACATGCTATCGGCTAATATGCTAGCACCTAGCAAGAGAGTTTCAAGTTTACAAAGTGCCAAGGTTGTCCTATAACCTCGCTACATCATGCCATGTGTGTATTTGCCTTCAAATGTGAGTAAATTAGCTTAAGTGCTAACATGCTAACAGTCGTCATGCTAGCACCTAGCAAGAGAACCTCAAGTTTAGAAAGTGCCAAGGTTGTCCTATAACCTCCCTACATCATGTCATGTGTGCATTTGCCTTTAGACATGAGTAAATTAGCTTAAATGCTAACGTGCTAACGGCTACCATGCTAGCACCGAGCAAGACGGCCTCAAGTTTAGAAACTGCCAAGGTTGTCCTATAACCTCCCCGCATCATGCCATGTGTGTATTTGCCTTTAAACGTGAGTAAATTAGCTTATATGCTAACACGCTAACAGTCATTATGCTAGCACCTAGCAAGAGAGCCTCAAGTTTAGAAAGTGCCAAGGATGTCCTATAACGTCCCTGCATCATGCATGTGTGTATTTGCCTTTAAACATGAGCAAATTAGCTTAAATGCTAACATGCTAACAGTCATCATGCTAGCACCTAGCAAGAGAGTCCCAAGTTTAGAAAGTGCCAAGGGTGTCCTATAACCTCCCTACATCATGCCATGTGTGTATTTGCCTTTAGACATGAGTAAATTAGCTTAAATGCTAACATGCTAACGGCTAACATGCTATCACCTAGCAAGAGAGTTTCAAGTTTACAAAGTGCCAAGGTTGTCCTTCAACCTCCCTATATCATGCCATGTGTGTATATGCCTTTAAACGTGAGTAAATTAGCTTAAATGCTAACATGCTAAGAGTTATCATGGTAGCACCTAGCAAGAGACCCTCAAGTTTAGAAAGTGCCAAGGTTGTCCTATAACCTCCCTACATCATGCCATGTGTGTATTTGCCTTTAGACATGAGTAAATTAGCTTAAATGCTAACATGCTAACGGCTAACATGCTAGCACCTAGCAAGACAGCCTGAAGTTTAGAAACTGCCAAGGATGTCCTATAACGTCCCTGCATCATGCATATGTGTATTTGCCTTTAAACATGAGCAAATTAGCTTAAATGCTAACATGCTAACAATCATCATGCTAGCACCTAGCAAGAGAGTCCAGAGTTTAGAAAGTGCCAAGTTTGTCCTATAACATCCCTACATCATGCCATGTGTGTATTTGCCTTTAGACATGAGTAAATTAGCTTAAATGCTAACATGCTAACGGCTAACATGCTAGCACCGAGCAAGACAGCCTCAAGTTTAGAAACTACCAAGGTTGTCCTATAACCTCCCCACATCATGTCATGTGTATATTTGCCTTTAAACGTGAGTAAATTAGCTTAAATGCTAACATGCTAACAATCATTATGCTAGCACCTAGCAAGACAGCCTCAAGTTTAGAAAGTGCCAAGGTTGTCCTATAACCTCCCTACACCATGCCATATGTGTATTTGCCTGAAGACATGAGTAAATTAGCTTAAATGCTAACATGCTAACGGCTACCATGTTAGCACCTAGCAAGAGGGTTTCAAGTTTAGAAAGTGCCAAGGTTGTCCTATAACCTCCCTACATCATGCCATGTGTGTATTTGCCTTTAAACGTGAGTAAATTAGTTTAAAGGCTAACATGCTAACAGTTATCATGCTAGCACCTAGCAAGAGAGCCTCAAGTTTAGAAAGTGCCAAGGTTGTCCTATAACCTCCCTACATCATGCCATGTGTGTATTTGCCTTTAGACATGACTAAATTAGCTTAAATGCTAACATGCTAACGGCTAACATGCTAGCACCTAGCAAGAGAGCCTCAAGTTTAGAAACTGCCAAGGTTGTCCTATGACCTCCCTGCATCATGCCATGTGTGTATTTGCCTTTAGACATGAGTAAATTAGCTTCAATGCTAACATGCTAACATGCTAGCAATTAGCATTTAGCCACAGAGAGAGTTCAGAAGTTTATCTAAAAAATGAGCCATCAATCACGTTTCTACGTGGCCGTATGGCTGAGCTACAAGGCTGTGAAAAGTCTGTAAATTTTCGTTTCTTTCACTGGCATGAGCTGTTCTAAAAATAGAACTGGGGTGTCCCTAATATAGTGGCCGATTTTTTTTTCTATCGCGAATACCGTCGCCATGGTTACACGAAACGTTCCAAAAAATAAATACCGCTGTAGTCCCGAGCGTCACGATTCCGGCGGTGTACCATGTGTGGGGGTCCTTCATGTGGTTTCGGCCGCATTACGCGTGCAAAAAGTGGAAGATTAAGATATAAGAATAAAAATAATTATAACTAGAAAATTCCCGCGGAAATTTTGATGGACTGGCCACCTGTGCTGTGAACCTCGGGCCCGGTGCGCCAACGGCTACCGCGGTAGCACCTAGCAAGAAAGCCTCAAGTACGGAAAAGGTTGATGCAGTCCCATAGTGTCCCCACATCATGCCAAGTGTGTATTTGCCTTTAAACGTGAGTAAATTAGCTTAAATGCTAACATGCTCACAATCATTATGCTAGCACCTAGCAAGACAGCCTCAAGTTTAGAAAGTACCAAGGTTGTCCTATAACCTCCCTACACCATGCCATATGTGTATTTGCCTGAAGACATGAGTAAATTAGCTTAAATGCTAACATGCTAACGGCTAACATTTTAGCACCTAGCAAGAGAGCATCAAGTTGAGAAAGTGCCAAGGTTGTCCTATAACCTCCCTACACCATGCCATATGTGTTTTTGCCTGAAGATATAAGTAAATTAGCTAAAATGCTAACATGCTAACGGCTACCATGCTAGCACCTAGCAAGACAGCATCAAGTTGAGAAAGTGCCAAGGTTGTCCTATAACCTCCCTACATCATGCCATGTGTGTATTTGCCTTTAAACATGAGTAAATTAGCTTAAATGCTAACATGCTAACAGTTATCATGCTAGCACCTAGCAAGAGAGCCTCAAGTTTAGAAAGTGCCAAGGTTGTCCTATAACCTCCCTACATCATGCCATTTGTGTATTTGCCTTTAGACATGAGTAAATTAGCTTAATTGCTAACATGCTAGCACCTAGCAAGACAGCCTTAAGTTTAGAAACTGCCAAGGATGTCCTATGACGTCCCTGCATCATGCATGTGTGTATTTGCCTTTAAACGTGAATAAATTAGCTTAAATGCTAACATGCTAACAATCATTATGCTAGCACCTAGCAAGAGAGCCTCAAGTTTAGAAAGTGCCAAGGTTGTCCTATAACCTCCCTACATCATGCCATGTGTGTATATGCCTTTAAACGTGAGTAAATTAGCTTAAATGCTAACATGCTAACAGTTATCATGCTAGCACCTAGCAAGAGGGCCTCAAGTTTAGAAAGTGCCAAGGTTGTCCTATAACCTCCCTACATCATGCCATGTGTGTATTTGCCTTTAGACATGAGTAAATTAGCTTAAATGCTAACATGCTAACGGCTAACATGCTAGCACCTAGCAAGACAGCCTCAAGTTTAGAAACTGCCAAGGATGTCCTATAATGTCCCTGCATCATGCATATGTGTATTTGCCTTTAAACATGAGCAAATTAGCTTAAATGCTAACATGCTAACAGTCATCATGCTAGCACCTAGCAAGAGAGTCCCAAGTTTAGAAAGTGCCAAGGTTGTCCTATAACCTCCCTACATCATGCCATGTGTGTATTTGCCTTTAGACATGAGTAAATTAGCTTAAATGCTAACATGCTAACGGATAACATGCTAGCACCTAGCAAGACAGCCTCAAGTTTAGAAACTACCAAGGTTGTCCTATAACCTCCCCACATCATGTCATGTGTGTATTTGCCTTTAAACGTGAGTAAATTAGCTTAAATGCTAACATGCTAACAATCATTATGCTAGCACCTAGCAAGAGAGCCTCAAGTTTAGAAAGTGCCAAGGTTGTCCTATAACCTCCCTACACCATGCCATATGTGTATTTGCCTTTAGACATGAGCAAATTAGCTTAAATGCTAACATGCTTACGGCTACCATGCTAGCACCTAGCAAGAGAGCCTCAAGTTTAGAAATTGCTAAGGTTGTCCTATAACCTCCCTACATCATGCCATGTGTGTATTTGCCTTTAAACGTTAGTAAATTGGCTTAAATGCTAACATGCTAACAGTTATCATGCTAGCACCTAGCAAGAGAGCCTCAAGTTTAGAAAGTGCCAAAGTTGTCCTATAACCTCCCTACATCATGCCATGTGTGTATTTGCCTTTAGACATGAGTAAATTAGCTTTTATGCTAACATGCTAACAATCATTATGCTAGCACCTAGCAAGAGAGCCTCAAGTTTAGAAAGTGCCAAGGTTGTCCTATAACCTCCCTACACCATGCCATATGTGTATTTGCCTGAAGACATGAGTAAATTAGCTTAAATGCTAACATGCTAACGGCTACCATGCTAGCACCTAGCAAGAGGGTTTCAAGTTTAGAAAGTGCCAAGGTTGTCCTATAACCTCCCTATATCATGCCATGTGTGTATTTGCCTTTAAATGTGAGTAAATTAGCTTAAATGTTAATATGCTAACAGTTATCATGCTAGCACCTAGCAAGAGGGCCTCAAGTTTAGAAAGTGCCAAGGTTGTCCTATAACCTCCCTACATCATGTCATGTGTGCATTTGCCTGTAGACATGAGTAAATTAGCTTAAATGCTAACATGCTAACGGCTAACATGCTAGCACCTAGCAAGAGAGTTTCAAGTTTACAAAGTGCCAAGGTTGTCCTTCAACCTCCCTATATCATGCCATGTGTGTATTTGCCTTTAAACGTGGGTAAAGTAGCTTAAATGCTAACATGCTAACAGTTATCATGCTAGCACCTAGCAAGAGACCCTCAAGTTTAAAAAGTGCCAAGGTTGTCCTATAACCTCCCTATATCATGCGATGTGTGTATTTGCCTTTAAACGTGAGTAAATTAGCTTAAATGCTAACACGCTAACAGTCATTATGCTAGCACCTAGCAAGACAGCCTCAAGTTTAGAAACTGCCAAGGATGTCCTATAACGTCCCTGCATCATGCATGTGTGTATTTGCCTTTAAACATGAGCAAATTAGCTTAAATGCTAACATGCTAACAGTTATCATGCTAGCACCTAGCAAGAGAGCCTCAAGTTTAGAAAGCGCCAAGGTTGTCCTATAACCTCCCGACATCATGCCATGTGTGTATTTGCCTTTAGACATGAGTAAATTAGCTTAAATGCTAACATGCTAACGGCTACCATGCTAGCACCTAGCAAGAGGGTTTCAAGTTCAGAAAGTGCCAAGGTTGTCCTATAACGTCCCTATATCATGCCATGTGTGTATTTGCCTTTAAATGTGAGTAAATTAGCTTAAATGCTAACATGCTAACAGTTATCATGCTAGCACCTAGCAAGAGAGCCTCAAGTTTAGAAAGTGCCAAGGTTGTCCTATAACCTCCCTACATTATGCCATTTGTGTATTTGCCTTTAGACATGAGTAAATTAGCTTAATTGCTGACATGCTAGCACCTAGCAAGACAGCCTTAAGTTTAGAAACTGCCAAGGATGTCCTATGACGTCCCTGCATCATGCATGTGTGTATTTGCCTTTAAACGTGAATAAATTAGCTTAAATGCTAACATGCTAACAATCATTATGCTAGCACCTAGCAAGAGAGCCTCAAGTTTAGAAAGTGCCAAGGTTGTCCTATAACCTCCCTACATCATGCCATGTGTGTATTTGCCTTTAGACATGAGTAAATTAGCTTAAATGCTAATGTGCTAACGGCTACCATGCTAGCACCTAGCAAGAGGGCCTCAAGTTTAGAAAGTGCCAAGGTTGTCCTATAACCTCCCTACATCATGTCATGTGTGCATTTGCCTGTAGACATGAGTAAAGTAGCTTAAATGCTAACATGCTACCGGCTACCATGCTAGCACCTAGCAAGAGGGCCTTAAGTTTAGAAACTGCCAAGGTTGTCCTATAACCTCCCCACATCATGCCATGTGTGTATTTGCCTTTAAACGTGAGTAAATTAGCTTATATGCTAACACGCTAACAGTCATTACGCTAGCACCTAGCAAGAGAGCCTCAAGTTTAGAAAGTGCCAAGGATGTCCTATAACGTCCCTGCATCATGCATGTGTGTATTTGCCTTTAAACATGAGCAAATTAGCTTAAATGCTAACATGCTAACAGTCATCATGCTAGCACCTAGCAAGAGAGTCCCAAGTTTAGAAAGTGCCAAGGATGTCCTATAACGTCCCTGCATCATGCATATGTGTATTTGCCTTTAAACATGAGCAAATTAGCTTAAATGCTAACATGCTAACGGCTAACATGCTAGCACCTAGCAAGAGAGCTTCAAGTTTACAAAGTGCCAAGGTTGTCCTTCAACCTCCCTATATCATGCCATGTCTGTATATGCCTTTAAACGTGAGTAAATTAGCTTAAATGCTAACATGCTAACAGTTATCATGCTAGCACCTAGCAAGAGACCCTCAAGTTTCGAAAGTGCCAAGGTTGTCCTATAACCTCCCTACATCATGCCATGTGTGTATTTGCCTTTAGACATGAGTAAATTAGCTTAAATGTTAACATGCTAACGGCTAACATGCTAGCACCTAGCAAGAGAGCCTCAAAATTAGAAAGTGCCAAGGTTGTCCTATAACCTCCCTACATCATGCCATGTGTGTATTTGCCTTTAAACGTGAGTAATTTAGCTTAAATGCTAACATGCTAACAATCATTATGCTAGCACCTAGCAAGAGAGCCTCAAGTTTAGAAAGTGCCAAGGTTGTCCTATAACCTCCCTACACCATGCCATATGTGTATTTGCCTGAAGACATGAGTAAATTAGCTTAAATGCTAACATGCTAACGGCTACCATGCTAACACCTAGCAAGAGAGCATCAAGTTGAGAAAGTGCCAAGGTTGTCCTATAACCTCCCTACATCATGCCATGTGTGTATTTGCCTTTAGACATGAGTAAATTACCTTAAATGCTAACATGCTAACGGCTACCATGTTAGCACCTAGCAAGAGGGTTTCAAGTTTAGAAAGTGCCAAGGTTGTCCTACAACCTCCCTATATCATGCCATGTGTGTATTTGCCTTTAAACGTGAGTAAATTAGCTTTAATGCTAACATGCTAACAATCATTATGCTAGCACCTAGCAAGAGAGCCTCAAGTTTAGAAAGTGCCAAGGGTGTCCTATAACCTCCCTACATCATGCCATTTGTGTATTTGCCTTTAGACATGAGTAAATTAGCTTAATTGCTAACATGCAAGCACCTAGCAAGACAGCCTTAAGTTTAGAAACTGCCAAGGATGTCCTATGACGTCCCTGCATCATGCATGTGTGTATTTGCCTTTAAACGTGAATAAATTAGCTTAAATGCTAACATGCTAACAATCATTATGCTAGCACCTAGCAAGAGAGCCTCAAGTTTAGAAAGTGCCAAGGTTGTCCTATAACCTCCCTACATCATGCCATGTGTGTATTTGCCTTTAGACATGAGTAAATTAGCTTAAATGCTAACATGCTAACGGCTAACATGCTAGCACCTAGCAAGACGGCCTCAAGTTTAGAAACTGCCAAGGTTGTCCTATAACCTCCCTACATCATGCCATGTGTGTATTTGCCTTTAGACCTGAGTAAATTAGCTTAAATGCTAACATGCTAACAGTTATCATGCTAGCACCTAGCAAGAGAGCCTCAAGTTTAGAAAGTGCCAAGGTTGTCCTATAACCTCCCTACATCATGCCATGTGTGTATTTGCCTTTAGACATGAGTAAATTAGCTTAAATGCTAACATGCTAACAGTCATCATGCTAGCACCTAGCAAGAGAGTCCCAAGTTTAGAAAGTGCCAAGGTTGTCCTATAACCTCCCGACATCATGCCATGTGTGTATTTGCCTTTAGACATGAGTAAATTAGCTTAAATGCTAACATGCTAACGGATAACATGCTAGCACCTAGCAAGACAGCCTCAAGTTTAGAAACTGCCAAGGTTGTCCTATAACCTCCCCACATCATGCCATGTGTGTATTTGCCTTTAAACGTGAGTAAATTGGCTTATATGCTAACACGCTAACAGTCATTATGCTAGCACCTAGCAAGAGAGCCTCAAGTTTAGAAAGTGTCAAGGTTGTCCTATAACCTCCCTACACCATGCCATATGTGTATTTGCCTGAAGACATGAGTAAATTAGCTTAAATGCTAACATGCTAACGGCTACCATGCTAGCTAGTTTCAAGTTTAGAAACTGCCAAGGTTGTCCTATAACCTCCCTACATCATGCCATGTGTGAATTTGCCTGTAGACATAAGTAAATTAGCTTAAATGCTAACATGCTAACGGCTACCATGCTAGCAACTAGCAAGAGGCCCTCAAGTTTAGAAAGTGCCAAGGTTGTCGTATAGCCTCCCCACATCATGTCATGTGTGTATTTGCCTTTAAACGTGAGTAAATTAGCTTAAATGCTAACATGCTAACAATCATTATGCTAGCACCTAGCAAGAGAGCCTCAAGTTTAGAAAGTGTCAAGGTTGTCCTATAACCTCCCTACACCATGCCATATGTGTATTTGCCTGAAGACATGAGTAAATTAGCTTAAATGCTAACATGCTAACGGCTACCATGTTAGCACCTAGCAAGAGGGCCTCAAGTTTAGAAACTGCCAAGGTTGTCCTATAACCTCCCTACATCATGCCATGTGTGTATATACCTTTAGACATGAGTAAATTAGCTTAAATGCTAACATGCCAACGGCTACCATGTTAGCACCTAGCAAGAGCGTTTCAAGTTTAGAAAGTGCCAAGGTTGTCCTATAACCTCTCTATATCATGCCATGTGTGTATTTGCCTTTAAACGTGAGTAAATTAGCTTAAATGCTGACATGCTAACAGTTATCATGCTAGCACCTAGCAAGAGAGCCTCAAGTTTAGAAAGTGCCAAGGTTGTCCTATAACCTCCCTACATCATGCCATGTGTGTATTTGCCTTTAGTCATGAGTAAATTAGCTAAAATGCTAACATGCTAACGGCTAACATGCTAGCACCTAGCAAGAGAGCCTCAAGTTTAGAAACTGCCAAGGTTGTCCTATGACCTCCCTACATCATGCCATGTGTGTATTTGCCTTTAGACATGAGTAAATTAGCTTAAATGCTAACATGCTAACATGCTAGCAATTAGCATTTAGCCACAGAGAGAGTTCAGACGTTTATCTCAAAAATGAGCCATCAATCACGTTTCTACGTGGCCGTATGGCTGAGCTAAAAGGCTGTGAAAAGTCTGTAAATTCTCGTTTTCTATGTGCTGTTCTAAAAATAGAACAGCGATTCCCTAATCAAGTGGCCCATTTTTTAACGTTTTCGTTAATAGCGTCGCCATGGTTACACAAAACTTTCCAAAAACTAAATACCGCTGTAGTCCCGAGCGCCACGTTTCCGGCGGTGTAACATGTGTGGGGGTCCTTCTTGCGGTTTTGGCCGCATTACGCGCGCAAAAAGTGGAAGATTAAGATATAAGAATAAAAAAAATAACTAGAAAATTCCCGCGGAAATTTTGATGGACTGGCCACCTGTGCTGTGAACCTCGGGCCCGGTGGGCCAACGGCTACCGCGGTAGCACCTAGCAAGAAAGCCTCAAGTACGGAAAAAGTTGATGCAGTCCCATAGTGTCCCCACATCATGCCAAGTGTGTAATTGCCTTTAAACTTGAGTAAATTAGCTTAAATGCTAACATGCTAACAATCATTATGCTAGCACCTAGCAAGAGAGCCTCAAGTTTAGAAAGTGCCAAGGTTGTCCTATAACCTCCCTACATCATGCCATGTGTGTATTTGCCTTTAAACGTGAGTAAATTGGCTTAAATGCTAACATGCTAACAGTTATCATGCTAGCACCTAGCAAGAGAGCCTCAAGTTTAGAAAGTGCCAAGGTTGTCCTATAACCTCCCTACATCATGCAATGTGTGTATTTGCCTTTAGACATGAGTAAATTAGCTTTAATGCTAACATGCTAACAATCATTTTGCTAGCACCTAGCAAGAGAGCCTCAAGTTTAGAAAGTGCCAAGGTTGTCCTATAACCTCCCTACACCATGCCATATGTGTATTTGCCTGAATACATGAGTAAATTAGCTTAAATGCTAACATGCTAACGGCTACCATGCTAGCACATAGCAAGAGGGTTTCAAGTTTAGAAAGTGCCAAGGTTGTCCTATAACCTCCCTATATCATGCCATGTGTGTATTTGCCTTTAAATGTGAGTAAATTAGCTTAAATGTTAATATGCTAACAGTTATCATGCTAGCACCTAGCAAGAGGGCCTCAAGTTTAAAAAGTGCCAAGGTTGTCCTATAACCTCCCTACATCATGTCATGTGTGCATTTGCCTGTAGACATGAGTAAATTAGCTTAAATGCTAACATGCTAACGGCTACCATGCTAGCACCTAGCAAGAGGGCCTGAAGTTTAGAAACTGCCAAGGTTGTCCTATAACCTCCCCACATCATGCCATGTGTGTATTTGCCTTTAAACGTGAGTAAATTAGCTTATATGCTAACACGCTAACAGTCATTATGCTAGCACCTAGCAAGAGAGCCTCAAGTTTAGAAAGTGCCAAGGATGTCCTATAACGTCCCTGCATCATGCATGTGTGTATTTGCCTTTAAACATGAGCAAATTAGCTTAAATGCTAACATGCTAACAGTCATCATGCTAGCACCTAGCAAGAGACCCTCAAGTTTAGAAAGTGCCAAGGTTGTCCTATAACCTCCCTACATCATGTCATGTGTGTATTTGCCTTTAGACATGAGTAAATTAGCTTAAATGCTAACATGCTAACGGCTAACATGCTAGCACCTAGCAAGAGAGTTTCAAGTTTACAACGTGCCAAGGTTGTCCTTCTACCTCCCTATATCATGCCATGTGTGTATTTGCCTTTAAACGTGGGTAAATTAGCTTAAATGCTAACATGCTAACAGTTATCATGCTAGCACCTAGCAAGAGACTCTCAAGTTTAAAAAGTGCCAAGGTTGTCCTATAACCTCCCTATATCATGCCATGTGTGTATTTGCCTTTAGAAATGAGTAAATTAGCTTAAATGCTAACATGCGAACGGCTAACATGCTAGCACCTAGCAAGACAGCCTCAAGTTTAGAAACTGCCAAGGATGTCCTATAACGTCCCTGCATCATGCCATGTGTGTATTTGCCTTTAAACATGAGCAAATTAGCTTAAATGCTAACATGCTAACAATCATTATGCTAGCACCTATTAAGAGAGCCTCAAGTTTAGAAAGTGCCAAGGTTGTCCTATAACCTCCCGACATCATACCATGTGTGTATTTGCCTTTAGACATGAGTAAATTAGCTTAAATGCTAACATGCTAACGGATAACATGCTAGCACCTAGCAAGACAGCCTCAAGTTTAGAAACTGCCAAGGTTGTCCTATAACCTCCCGACATCATGTCATGTGTGCATTTGCCTTTAAACGTGAGTAAATTAGCTTAAATGCTAACATGCTAACAGTTGTCGTGCTAGCACCTAGCAAGAGAGCCTCAAGTTTAAAAAGTGCCAAGGTTGTCCTATAACCTTCCTAAGTCATGTCATGTGTGTATTATCCTTTAGACATGAGTAAATTAGCTTAAATGCTAACATGCTAACAGTCATCATGTTAGCACCTAGCAAGAGAGCCTCAAGTTTAGAAAGTGCCGAGGTTGTCCTATAACCTCCCCACATAATGCCATGTGTGTATTTGCCTTTAGACATGAGCAAATTAGCTTAAATACTAACACGCTAACAGTCATGATGCTATCACCTAGCAAGAGAGTCCCAAGTTTAGAAAGTGCCAAGGTTGTCCTATAACCTCCCCACATCATGACATGTGCTTAGTAGCCTTTAGGCATGAGTAAATTAGCTTAAATCTTAACATGCTAACAGTTTTCATGCTAGCACCTAGCAAGAGAGCCTCAAATTTAAAAAGTGCCAAGGTTGTCCTATAACCTCCCTACATCATGCCATGTGTGTATTTGCCTTTAGACATGAGTAAATTAGCTTAAATGCTAACATGCTAACGGCTAACATGCTAGCACATAGCAAGACAGCCTCAAGTTGAGAAAGTGCCAAGGTGGTCCTATAACCTCCCCACATCATGTCATGTGTGTATTTGCATTTAAACATGAGTAAATTAGCTTAAATGCTAACATGCTAACAATCATTATGCTAGCACCTAGCAAGAGAGCCTCAAGTTTAGAAAGTGTCAAGGTTGTCCTATAACCTCCCTACACCATGCCATATGTGTATTTGCCTGAAGACATGAGTAAATTAGCTTAAATGCTAACATGCTAACGGCTACCATGCTAGCTAGTTTCAAGTTTAGAAACTGCCAAGGTTGTCCTATAACCTCCCTACATCATGCCATGTGTGAATTTGCCTGTAGACATAAGTAAATTAGCTTAAATGCTAACATGCTAACGGCTACCATGCTAGCAACTAGCAAGAGGCCCTCAAGTTTAGAAAGTGCCAAGGTTGTCCTATAACCTCCCTACATCATGCCATGAGTCTATTTGCCTGTAGACATAAGTAAATTAGCTTAAATGCTAACATGCTAACGGCTACCATGTTAGCACCTAGCAAGAGGGCCTCAAGTTTAGAAACTGCCAAGGTTGTCCTATAACCTCCCTACATCATGCCATGTGTGTATATACCTTTAGACATGAGTAAATTAGCTTAAATGCTAACATGCCAACGGCTACCATGTTAGCACCTAGCAAGAGCGTTTCAAGTTTAGAAAGTGCCAAGGTTGTCCTATAACCTCTCTATATCATGCCATGTGTGTATTTGCCTTTAAACGTGAGTAAATTAGCTTAAATGCTGACATGCTAACAGTTATCATGCTAGCACCTAGCAAGAGAGCCTCAAGTTTAGAAAGTGCCAAGGTTGTCCTATAACCTCCCTACATCATGCCATGTGTGTATTTGCCTTTAGTCATGAGTAAATTAGCTAAAATGCTAACATGCTAACGGCTAACATGCTAGCACCTAGCAAGAGAGCCTCAAGTTTAGAAACTGCCAAGGTTGTCCTATGACCTCCCTACATCATGCCATGTGTGTATTTGCCTTTAGACATGAGTAAATTAGCTTAAATGCTAACATGCTAACATGCTAGCAATTAGCATTTAGCCACAGAGAGAGTTCAGACGTTTATCTCAAAAATGAGCCATCAATCACGTTTCTACGTGGCCGTATGGCTGAGCTAAAAGGCTGTGAAAAGTCTGTAAATTCTCGTTTTCTATGTGCTGTTCTAAAAATAGAACAGCGATTCCCTAATCAAGTGGCCCATTTTTTAACGTTTTCGTTAATAGCGTCGCCATGGTTACACAAAACTTTCCAAAAACTAAATACCGCTGTAGTCCCGAGCGCCACGTTTCCGGCGGTGTAACATGTGTGGGGGTCCTTCTTGCGGTTTTGGCCGCATTACGCGCGCAAAAAGTGGAAGATTAAGATATAAGAATAAAAAAAATAACTAGAAAATTCCCGCGGAAATTTTGATGGACTGGCCACCTGTGCTGTGAACCTCGGGCCCGGTGCGCCAACGGCTACCGCGGTAGCACCTAGCAAGAAAGCCTCAAGTACGGAAAAAGTTGATGCAGTCCCATAGTGTCCCCACATCATGCCAAGTGTGTAATTGCCTTTAAACTTGAGTAAATTAGCTTAAATGCTAACATGCTAATGGCTACATGCTAGCACCTAGCAAGAGAGCGTCAAGTTTAGAAAGTGCCAAGGTTGTCCTATAACATCCCTACATCATGCCATGTGTGTATTTGCCTTTAGACATGAGTAAATTAGCTTAAATGCTAACATGCTAACGGCTAACATGCTAGCACCTAGCAAGGTTGTCCTATAACCTCCCTACACCATGCCATATGTGTATTTGCCTGAAGACATGAGTAAATTAGCTCAAATGCTAACATGCTAACGGCTACCATGCTAGCACCTAGCAAGAGAGCATCAAGTTGAGAAAGTGCCAAGGTTGTCCTATAACCTCCTTACATCATGTCATGTGTGTATTTGCCTTTAAACGTGAGTAATTAGCTTAAATGCTAACATGCTAACAATCATTATGCTAGCACCTAGCAAGAGAGCCTCAAGTTTAGAAAGTGCCAAGGTTGTCCTATAACCTCCCTATATCATGCCATGTGTGTATTTGCCTTTAAATGTGAGTAATTTAGCTTAAATGCTAACATGCTAACAGTTATCATGCTAGCACCTAGCAAGAGAGCCTCAAGTTTAGAAAGTGCCAAGGTTGTCCTATAACCTCCCAACATCATGCCATGTGTGTATTTGCCTATAAATGTGAGTAAATTAGCTTAAATGTTAACATGCTAACAGTCGTCATGCTAGCACCGAGCAAGAGAGCCTCAAGTTTAGAAAGTGCCAAGGTTGTCCTATAACCCCCCGACATCATGCCATGTGTGTATTTGCCTTTAGACATGAGTAAATTAGCTTAAATGATAATATGCTAACGGCTACCATGCTAGCACCTAGCAAGAGAGCCTCAAGTTTAGAAAGTGCCAAGGTTGTCCTATAACCTCCCTACATCATGCCATGTGTGTATTTGCCTTTAAATGTGAGTAAATTAGCTTAAATGCTAACATGCTAACAGTCATCATGCTAGCACCTAGCAAGAGAGCCTCAAGTTTAGAAAGTGCCAAGGTTGTCCTATAACCTCCCTATATCATGCCATGTGTGTATTTGCCTTCAATGTGAGTAAATTAGCTTAAATGCTAACATGCTAACAGTCGTCATGCTAGCACCTAGCAAGAGAGCCTCAAGTTTAGAACGTGCCAAGGTTGTCCTATAACCTCCCTACATCATGCCATGTGTGTATTTGCCTTTAGACATGAGTAAATTAGCCTAAATGCTAACATGCTAACGGCTAACATAATAGCACCTAGCAAGACAGCCTCAAGTTTAGAAACTGCCAAGGATGCCCTATAACGTCCCAGCATAATGCATGTGTGTATTTGCCTTTAAACATGAGCAAAGTAGCTTAAATGCTAACATGCTAACAGTCATCATGCTAGCACCTAGCAAGAGAGTCCCAAGTTTAGAAAGTGCCAAGGTTGTCCTATAACATCCCTACATCATGCCATGTGTGTATTTGCCTTTAGACATGAGTAAATTAACTTAAATGCTAACATGCTAACGGCTAACATGCTAGCACCTAGCAAGACAGCCTCAAGTTTAGAAACTACCAAGGTTGTCCTATAACCTCCCCACATCATGTCATGTGTGTATTTGCCTTTAAACGTGAGTAAATTAGCTTAAATGCTAACATGCTAACAATCATTATGCTAGCACCTAGCAAGACAGCCTCAAGTTTAGAAACTGCCAAGGTTGTCCTATAACGTCCCTGCATCATGCATGTGTGTATTTGCCTTTAAACATAAGCAAATTAGCTTAAATGCTAACATGCTAACAGTCATGATGCTAGCACCTAGCAAGAGAGTCCCAAGTTTAGAAAGTGCCAAGGATGTCCTATAACCTCCCTACATCATGCCATGTGTGTATTTGCCTTTAGACATGAGTAAATTAGCTTAAATGCTAACATGCTAACGGCTAACATGCTAGCACCTAGCAAGACAGCCTCAAGTTTAGAAACTGCCAAGGATGTCCTATAACGTCCCTGCATCATGCATGTGTGTATTTGCCTTTAAACATGAGCAAATTAGCTTAAATGCTAACATGCTAACAGTCATCATGCTAGCACCTAGCAAGAGAGTCCCAAGTTTAGAAAGTGCCAAGGTTGTCCTATAAACTCCCTACATCATGCCATGTGTGTATTTGCCTTTAGACATGAGTAAATTAGCTTAAATGCTAACATGCTAACGGCTAACATGCTAGCACCTAGCAAGACAGCCTGAAGTTTAGAAACTACCAAGGTTGTCCTATAACCTCCCCACATCATGTCATGTGTGTATTTGCCTTAAAACGTGAGTAAATTAGCTTAAATGCTAACATACTAACAATCATTATGCTAGCACCTAGCAAGAGAGCCTCAAGTTTAGAAAGTGCCAAGGTTGTCCTATAACCTCCCTACATCATGCCATGTGTGTATTTGCCTGAAGACATGAGTAAATTAGCTTAAATGCTAACATGCTAACGGCTACCATGTTAGCTAGTTTCAAGTTTAGAAACTGCCAAGGTTGTCCTATAACCTCCCTACATCATGCCATGTGTGTATTTGCCTTTAAACGTGAGTAAATTAGCTTAAATGCTAACATGCTAACAGTCATTATGCTACCACCTAGCAAGAGAGCCTCAAGTTTAGAAAGTGCCAAGGATGTCCTATAACGTCCCCGCATCATGCATGTGTGTATTTGCCTTTAAACATGAGCAAAGTAGCTTACATGCTAACAGTCATCAGGCTAGCACCTAGCAAGAGAGCCTCAAGTTTAGAAAGTGCCAAGGTTGTCCTATAACCTCCCTACATCATGCCATGTGTGAATTTGCCTGTAGACATGAGTAAATTAGCTTAAATGCTAACATGCTAACGGCTACCATGTTAGCACCTAGCAAGAGGGCCTCAAGTTTAGAAACTGCCAAGGTTGTCCTATAACCTCCCTACATCATGCCATGTGCCTATTTGCCTGTAGACATGAGTAAATTAGCTTAAATGCTAACATGCTAACGGCTACCATGGTAGCACCTAGCAAGAGAGCATCAAGTTTAGAAAGTGTCAAGGTTGTCCTATAACCTCCCTACATCATGCCATGTGTGTATATACCTTTAGACATGAGTAAATTAGCTTAAATGCTAACATGCTAACGGCTACCATGTTAGCACCTAGCAAGAGCGTTTCAAGTTTAGAAAGTGCCAAGGTTGTCCTATAACCTCCCTATATCATGCCATGTGTGTATTTGCCTTTAAACGTGAGTAAATTAGCTTAAATGCTGACATGCTAACAGTTATCATGCTAGCACATAGCAAGACAGCCTCAAGTTTAGAAACTGCCAAGGATGTCCAATAACGCCCCTGCATCATGCATGTGTGTATTTGCCTTTAAACATGAGCAAATTAGCTTAAATACTAACATGCTAACAGTCATCATGCTAGCACCTAGCAAGAGAGTCCCAAGTTTAGAAAGTGCCAAGGTTGTCCTATAACCTCCCTACATCATACCATGTGTGTATTTGCCTTTAGACATTAGTAAATTAGCTTAAATGCTAACATGCTAACGGCTAACATGCTAGCACATAGCAAGACAGCCTCAAGTTTAGAAACTGCCAAGGATGTCCTATAACGTCCCTGCATCATTTCATGTGTGTATTTGCCTTTAAACGTGAGTAAATTAGCTTAAATGCTAACATGCTAACAATCATTATGCCAGCACCTAGCAAGAGAGACTCAAGTTTAGAAACTGCTAAGGTTGTCCTATAACCTCCCTACATCATGCCATGTGTGCAATTGCCTTTAAACGTGAGTAAATTAGCTTAAATGCTAACATGCTAACGGCTCCATGCTAGCACCTAGCAAGAGAGCCTCAAGTTTAGAAACTGCCAAGGTTGTCCTAGAACCTCCCTGCATCATGCCATGGGTGTATTTGCCTTTAAACATGAGTAAATTCGCTTAAATGCTAACATGCTAACATGCTAGCAATTAGCATTTAGCCACAGAGAGAGTTCAGAAGTTTAGCTAAAAAATGAGCCATCAACCACGTTTCTACGTGGCCGTATGGCTGAGCTACAAGGCTGTGAAATGTCTGTAAATTCTCGTTTTCTCTGGAATGCGGCTGTTCTAAAAATAGAATGGTGTACCTAATCTAGTGGCCGATTTTTTTTTCTATCGCGAATAGCGTCGCCATGGTTACACGAAACGTTCCAAAAAATAAATACCGCTGTAGTCCCGAGCGTCACGATTCCGACGGTGTAACATGTGTGGGGGTCCTTCTTGCGGTTTTGGCCGCATTACGCGCGCAAAAATTGGAAGATTAAGATATAATAAGAAGAAAAATAACTAGAAAATTCCCGCGGAAATTTTGATGGACTGGCCACCTGTGCTGTGAACCTCGGGCCCGGTGGGCCAACGGCTACCGCGGTAGCACCTAGCAAGAACGCCTCAAGTACGGAAAAAGTTGATGCAGTCCCATAGTGTCCCCACATCATGCCAAGTGTGTAATTGCCTTTAAACTTGAGTAAATTAGCTTAAATGCTAACATGCTAACAATCATTATGCTAGCACCTAGCAAGAGAGCCTCAAGTTTAGAAAGTGCCAAGGTTGTCCTATAACCTCCCTACATCATGCCATGTGTGTATTTGCCTTTAGACATGAGTAAATTAGCTTAAATGCTAACATGCTAGCACCTAGCAAGACAGCCTTAAGTTTAGAAACTGCCAAGGATGTCCTATGACGTCCCTGCATCATGCATGTGTGTATTTGCCTTAAACGTGAGCAAATTAGCTTAAATGGTAACATGCTAACAGTCATCATGCTAGCACCTAGCAAGAGAGTCCCAAGTTTAGAAAGTGTCAAGGTTGTCCTATCACCTCCCTACATCATACCATGTGTGTATTTGCCTTTAAACGTGAGTAAATTAGCTTAAATGCTAACATGCTAACAATCATTATGCTAGCACCTAGCAAGAGAGCCTCAAGTTTAGAAAGTGCCAAGGTTGTCCTATAACCTCCCTACATCATGCCATGTGTGTATTTGCCTTTAGACATGAGTAAATTAGCTTAAATGCTAACATGCTAACGGCTACCATGCTAGCACCTAGCAAGAGAGCATCAAGTTGAGAAAGTGCCAAGGTGGTCCTATAACCTCCCCACATCATGTCATGTGTGTATTTGCATTTAAACATGAGTAAATTAGCTTAAATGCTAACATGCTAACAATCATTATGCTAGCACCTAGCAAGAGAGCCTCAAGTTTAGAAAGTGCCAAGGTTGTCCTATAACCTCCCTACACCATGCCATATGTGTATTTGCCTGAAGACATGAGTAAATTAGCTTAAATGCTAACATGCTAACGGCTACCATGCTAGCACCTAGCAAGAGAGCATCAAGTTGAGAAAGTGCCAAGGTTGTCCTATAACCTCCCTACATCATGCCATGTGTGTATTTGCCTTTAAACATGAGTAAATTAGCTTAAATGCTAACATGCTAACGGCTACCATGCTAGCACCGAGCAAGAGGGTTTCAAGTTTACAAAGTGCCAAGGTTGTCCTATAACCTCCCTACATCATGCCATGTGTGTATTTGCCTTTAAACGTGAGTAAATTAGCTTAGATGTTAACATGCTAACAATTATCATGCTAGCACCTAGCAAGAGAGCCTCAAGTTTAGAAAGCGCCAAGGTTGTCCTATAACCTCCCTACACCATGCCATGTGTGTATTTGCCTGAAGACATGAGTAAATTAGCTTAAATGCTAACATGCTAACGGCTACCATGCTAGCACCTAGCAAGAGAGCATCAAGTTTAGAAAGTGCCAAGGTTGTCCTATAACCTCCCTACATCATGCCATGTGTGTATTTGCCTTTAGACATGAGTAAATTAGCTTAAATGCTAACATGCTAACGGCTACCATGCTAGCACCTAGCAAGAGGGTTTCAAGTTTACAAAGTGCCAAGGTTGTCCTATAACCTCCCTATATCATGCTGTGTGTGTATTTGCCTTTAAACGTGAGTAAATTAGCTTAGATGCTAACATGCTAACAGTTATCATGCTAGCACCTAGCAAGAGAGCCTCAAGTTTAGAAAGCGCCAACGTTGTCCTATAACCTCCAGACATCATGCCATGTGTGTATTTGCCTTTAGACATGAGTAAATTAGCTTAAATGCTAACATGCTAACGGATAACATGCTAGCACCTAGCAAGACAGCCTCAAGTTTAGAAACTGCCAAGGTTGTCCTATAACCTCCCCACATCATGCCATGTGTGTATTTGCCTTTAGATGTGAGTAAATTAGCTTAAATGCTAACATGCTAACATGCTAGCAATTAGCATTTAGCCACAGAGAGACTTCAGAAGTTTATCTCAAAAATTAGCCATCAATCACGTTTCTACGTGGCCGTATGGCTGAGCTACAAGGCTGTGAAAAGTCTGTAAATTCTCATTCTTTTCACTGGCATGAGCTGTTCTAAAAATAGCCCAAATGTCCCTAATTTTTTGAACCATTGATTTTTGCGTTTTTCAAACGCGAATAGCGTCGCCATGGTTACACAAAACGTTCCAAAAAATAAATACCGCTGTAGTCCCGAGTGCCACGTTTCCGGCGGTGTAACATGTGTGGGGATCCTTCCTGCGGTTTTGGCCGCATTACGCGCACAAAAGTGGGAAGATTAAGATATAAGAATAACTAGAAAATTCCCGCGGAAATTTTGATGGACTGGCCACCTGTGCTGTGAACCTCGGGCCCGGTGTGCCAACGGCTACCGCGGTAGCACCTAGCAAGAAAGCCTCAAGTGCGGAAAAGGTTGATGCAGTCCCATAGTGTCCCCACATCATGCCAAGTGTGTATTTGCCTTTAAACTTGAGTAAATTAGCTAAAATGCTAACATGCTAACGGCTACCGTGCTAACACATAGCAAAACAGCCTCAGGTCCTGAAAAGTTTGGGGCAGTCCTACAGTGTCCCCACATCATGCCATGTGTGTATTTTCCTGTAGACATGAGTAAATTAGCTAAAATGCTAACATGCTAACAGTCATCATGCTAGCACCTAGCAAGAGGGCCTCAAGTTTAGAAAGTACCAAGGTTGTCCTATAACCTCCCCACATCATGACATGTGCTTAGTAGCCTTTAGGCATGAGCAAAGTAGCTTAAATGCTAACATGCTAACGGCTAACATGCTAGCAACTAGCAAGAGGGCCTCAAGTTTAGAAAGTGCCAAGGTTGTCCTATAACCTCCCTACATCATGCCATGTGTGAATTTGCCTGTAGACATAAGTAAATTGGCTTAAATGCTAACATGCTAACGGCTACCATGCTAGCACCTAGCAAGACAGCCTCAAGTTTAGAGACTGCCAAGGATGTCCTATAACGTCCCTGCATCATATATGTGTGTATTTGCCTTTAAACATTAGCAAATTAGCTTAAATGCTAACATGCTAACAGCCATCATGCTAGCACCTAGCAAGAGAGTCCCAAGTTTAGAAAGTGCCAAGGTTGTCCTATAACCTCCCTTTATCATGCCATGTGTGTATTTGCCTTCAATGTGAGTAAATTAGCTTAAATGCTAACATGCTAACAGTCGTCATGCTAGCACCTAGCAAGAGAGCCTCAAGTTTAGAAAGTGCCAAGGTTGTCCTATAACATCCCTACATCATGCCATGTGTGTATTTGCCTTTAGACATGAGTAAATTAGCTTAAATGTTAACATGCTAACGACTAACATGCTAGCACCTAGCAAGACAGCCTCAAGTTTAGAAAGTGCCAAGGTTGTCCTATAACCTCCCTACACCATGCCATATGTGTATTTGCCTTTAGACATGAGTAAATTAGCTTAAATGCTCACATGCTAACAGTCATCATGCTAGCACCTAGCAACAAAACATCAAGTTGAGAAAGTGCCAAGGTTGTCCTATAACCTCCCTACATCATGCCATGTGTGTATTTGCCTTTAGACATGAGTAAATTAGCTTCAATGCTAACATGCTAACGGCTACCATGCTAGCACCTAGCAAGAGGGTTTCAAGTTTAGAAAGTTCCAAGGTTGTCCTATAACCTCCCTATATCATGCATGTGTGTATTTGCCTTTAAACGTGAGTAAATTAGCTTAAATGCTAACATGCTAACAGTTATCATGCTAGCACCTAGCAAGAGAGCCTCAAGTTTAGAAAGTGCCAAGGTCGTCCTATAACCTCCCTATATCATGCCATGTGTGTATTTGCCTTTAAACGTGAGTAAATTAGCTTAAATGCTAACATGCTAACGGCTACCATGCTAGCACCTAGCAAGAGGGCCTGAAGTTTAGAAACTGCCAAGGTTGTCCTATAACCTCCCCACATCATGCCATGTATGTATTTGCCTTTTAACGTGAGTAAATTAGCTTATATGCTAACACGCTAACAGTCATTATGCTAGCACCTAGCAAGAGAGCCTCAAGTTTAGAAAGTGCCAAGGATGTCCTATAACGTCCCTGCATCATGCATGTGTGTATTTGCCTTTAAACATGAGCAAATTAGCGTAAATGCTAACATGCTAACAGTCATCATGCTAGCACCTAGCAAGAGACCCTCAAGTTTAGAAAGTGCCAAGGTTGTCCTATAACCTCCCTACATCATGTCATGTGTGTATTTGCCTTTAGACATGAGTAAATTAGCTTAAATGCTAACATGCTAACGGCTAACATGCTAGCACCTAGCAAGAGAGTTTCAAGTTTACAAAGTGCCAAGGTTGTCCTTCAACCTCCCTATATCATGCCATGTGTGTATTTGCCTTTAAACTTGGGTAAATTAGCTTAAATGCTAACATGCTAACAGTTATCATGCTAGCACCTAGCAAGAGAGCCTCAAGTTTAGAAAGTGCCAAGGTTGTCCTATAACCTCCCTACATCATGCCATGTGTGTATTTTCCTTTAGACATGAGTAAATTAGCTTAAATGCTAACATGCTAACGGCTAACATGCTAGCACCTAGCAAGAGAGCCTCAAGTTTAGAAACTGCCAAGGTTGTCCTATGACCTCCCTACATCATGCCATGTGTGTATTTGCCTTTAGACATGAGTAAATTAGCTTAAATGCTAACATGCTAACATGCTAGCAATTAGCATTTAGCCACAGAGAGAGTTCAGACGTTTATCTCAAAAATGAGCCATCAATCACGTTTCTACGTGGCCGTATGGCTGAGCTAAAAGGCTGTGAAAAGTCTGTAAATTCTCGTTTTCTATGTGCTGTTCTAAAAATAGAACAGCGATTCCCTAATCAAGTGGCCCATTTTTTAACGTTTTCGTTAATAGCGTCGCCATGGTTACACAAAACTTTCCAAAAATTAAATACCGCTGTAGTCCCGAGCGCCACGTTTCCGGCGGTGTAACATGTGTGGGGGTCCTTCTTGCGGTTTTGGCCGCATTACGCGCGCAAAAAGTGGAAGATTAAGATATACGGAATAATAACTAAACAGCAATAACAATATGGGCTGGCTCAGTAGCCAGCCCATAGACTGCTACTGCAAGTAGCAGTCTATGGGCTGGCTACTGAGCCCAGTCCATAATAACTAGAAAATTCCCGTGGAAATTTTAATGGACTGGCCACCTGCGCTGTGAACCTCGGGCCCGGTGCGCCAACGGCTACCGCAGTAGCACCTAGCAAGAAAGCCCCAAGTACAGAAAAGGTTGATGCAGTCCCATAGTGTCCCCACATCATGCCAAGTGTGTATTTGCCTTTAAACTTGAGTAAATTAGCTTAAATGCTAACATGCTAACAGCTACCCTGCTACCACCTAGCAAGATGGCCTCAAGTTTAGAAACTACAAAGGTTGTCCTATAACCTCTCTATATCATGCCATGTGTGTATTTGCCTTTCAACGTGAGTAATTTAGCTTAAATGTTAACATGCTAACAGTTATCATGCTAGCACCTAGCAAGAGAGCCTCAAGTTTAGAAAGTGCCAATGTTGTCCTATAACCTCCCGACATCATGCCATGTGTGTATTTGCCTTTCAATGTGAGTAAATTAGCTTAAATGCTAACATGCTAACAGTCATCATGCTAGCACCTAGCAAGAGAGCCTCAAGTTTAGAAAGTGCCAAGGTTGTCCTATAACCTCCCTATATCATGCCATGTGTGTATTTGCCTTCAAATGTGAGTAAATTAGCTTAAATGCTAACATGCTAACAGTCATCATGCTAGCACCTACCAAGAGAGCCTCAAGTTTAGAAAGTGCCAAGGTTGTCCTATAACCTCCCTACATCATGCCATGTGTGTTTTTGCCTTTAGACATGAGTAAATTAGCTTAAATGCTAACATGCTAACGGCTAACATGCTAGCACCTAGCAAGACAGCCTCAAGTTTAGAAACTGCCAAGGATGTCCTATAACGTCCCTGCATCATGCATGTGTGTATTTGCCTTCAAATGTGAGTAAATTAGCTTAAATGCTAACATGCTAACAATCATTATGCTAGCACCTAGCAAGACAGCATAAAGTTTAGAAAGTGCCAAGGTTGTCCTATAACCTCCCTACACCATGCCATATGTGTATTTGCCTGAAGACATGAGTAAATTAGCTTAAATGCTAACATGCTAACGGCTACCATGCTAGCACCTAGCAAGAGAGCATCAAGTTGAGAAAGTGCCAAGGTTGTCCTATAACCTCCCTACATCATGCCATGTGTGTATTTGCCTTTAGACATGAGTAAATTAGCTTAAATGCTAACATGCTAACAGCTACCATGCTAGCACCTAGCAAGAGAGCATCAAGTTGAGAAAGTGCCAAGGTTGTCCTACAACCTCCCCACATCATGTCATGTGTGTATTTGCCTTTAAACATGAGTAAATTAGCTTAAATGCTAACATGCTAACAATCATTATGCTAGCACCTAGCAAGAGAGCCTCAAGTTTAGAAAGTGCCAAGGTTGTCCTATAACCTCCCTACACCATGCCATATGTGTATTTGCCTGAAGACATGAGTAAATTAGCTTAAATGCTAACATGCTAACGGCTACCATGCTAGCACCTAGCAAGAGAGCATCAAGTTGAGAAAGTGCCAAGGTTGTCCTATAACCTCCCTACATCATGCCATGTGTGTATTTGCCTTTAGACATGAGTAAATTAGCTTAAATGCTAACATGCTAACGGCTACCATGCTAGCACCTAGCAAGAGGGTTTCAAGTTTACAAAGTGCCAAGGTTGTCCTATAACCTCCCTATATCATGCCATGTGTGTATTTGCCTTTAAACGTGAGTAAATTAGCTTAGATGCTAACATGCTAACAGTTATCATGCTAGCACCTAGCAAGAGAGCCTCAAGTTTAGAAAGCGCCAAGGTTGTCCTATAACCTCCCTACACCATGCCATGTGTGTATTTGCCTGAAGACGTGAGTAAATTAGCTTAAATGCTAACATGCTAACGGCTACCATGCTAGCACCTAGCAAGAGAGCATCAAGTTTAGAAAGTGCCAAGGTTGTCCTATAACCTCCCTACATCATGCCATGTGTGTATTTGCCTTTAGATGTGAGTAAATTAGCTTAAATGCTAACATGCTAACATGCTAGCAATTAGCATTTAGCCACAGAGAGACTTCAGAAGTTTATCTCAAAAATTAGCCATCAATCACGTTTCTACGTGGCCGTATGGCTGAGCTACAAGGCTGTGAAAAGTCTGTAAATTCTCATTCTTTTCACTGGCATGAGCTGTTCTAAAAATAGCCCAAATGTCCCTAATTTTTTGAACCATTGATTTTTGCGTTTTTCAAACGCGAATAGCGTCGCCATGGTTACACAAAACGTTCCAAAAAATAAATACCGCTGTAGTCCTGAGTGCCACGTTTCCGGCGGTGTAACATGTGTGGGGATCCTTCCTGCGGTTTTGGCCGCATTACGCGCACAAAAGTGGGAAGATTAAGATATAAGAATAATAACTAGAAAATTCCCGCGGAAATTTTGATGGACTGGCCACCTGTGCTGTGAACCTCGGGCCCGGTGCGCCAACGGCTACCGCGGTAGCACCTAGCAAGAAAGCCTCAAGTACGGAAAAGGTTGATGCAGTCCCATAGTGTCCCCACATCATGCCAAGTGTGTATTTGCCTTTAAACTTGAGTAAATTAGCTAAAATGCAAACATGCTAACATGATAACGGGTACCGTGCTAACACGTAGCAAAACAGCCTCAGGTCCTGAAAAGCTTGGGGCAGTCCTACAGTGTCCCCACATCATGCCATGTGTGTATTTGCCTTTAGACATGAGTAAATTAGCTTAAATGCTAACATGCTAACGGCTACCATGCTAGCACCTAGCAAGAGAGACTCAAGTTTACAAAGTGCCAAGGTTGTCCTATAACCTCCCTACATCATGCCCTGTGTATATTTGCCTTTAGACATGAGTAAATTAGCTTAATTGCTAACATGCTAATGGCTACCATGCTAGCACCTAGCAAGAGGGCCTCAAGTTTAGAAACTCCCAAGGTTGTCCTATAACCTCCCTACATCATGCCATGTGTGTATTTGCCTTTAAATGTGAGTAAATTAGCTTAAATGCTAACATGCTAACAGTCATCATGCTAGCTCCTAGCAAGAGAGCCTCAAGTTTAGAAAGTGCCAAGGTTGTCCTATAACCTCCCTATATCATGCCATGTGTGTATTTGCCTTTAAACGTGAGTAAATTAGCTTAAATGCTAACATGCTAACAATCATTATGCTAGCACCTAGCAAGAGAGCCTCAAGTTTAGAAAGTGCCAAGGTTGTCCTATAACCTCCCTACATCATGCCATGTGTGTATTTGCCTTTAGACATGAGTAAATTAGCTTAAATGCTAACATGCTAACGGCTACCATGCTAGCACCTAGCAAGAGAGCATCAAGTTGAGAAAGTGCCAAGGTTGTCCTATAACCTCCCCACATCATGTCATGTGTGTATTTGCCTTTAAACGTGAGTAAATTAGCTTAAATGCTAACATGCTAACAATCATTATGCTAGCACCTAGCAAGAGAGACTCAAGTTTAGAAAGTGCCAAGGTTGTCCTATAACCTCCCTACACCATGCCACATTTGTATTTGCCTGAAGACATGAGTAAATTAGCTTAAATGCTAACATGCTAACGGCTACCATGCTAGCACCTAGCAAGAGAGCATCAAGTTGAGAAAGTGCCAAGGTTGTCCTATAACCTCCCTAATCATGCCATGTGTGTATTTGCCTTTAGACATGAGTAAATTAGCTTAAACGCTAACATGCTAACGGCTACCATGCTAGCACATAGCAAGAGGGTTTCAAGTTTACAATGTGCCAAGGTTGTCCTATAACCTCCATATATCATGCCATGTGTGTATTTGCCTTTAAACGTGAGTAAATTAGCTTAGATGCTAACATGCTAACAGTTATCATGCTAGCACCTAGCAAGAGAGCCTCAAGTTTAGAAAGCGCCAAGGTTGTCCTATAACCTCCAGACATCATGCCATGTGTGTATTTGCCTTGAGACATGAGTAAATTAGCTTAAATGCTAACATGCTAACGGCTACCATGCTAGCACCTAGCAAGAGGGTTTCAAGTTCAGAAAGTGCCAAGGTTGTCCTATAACCTCCCTATATCATGCCATGTGTGTATTTGCCTTTAAATGTGAGTAATTTAGCTTAAATGCTAACATGCTAACAGTTATCATGCTAGCACCTAGCAAGAGAGGCTGAAGTTTAGAAAGTGCCAAGGTTGTCCTATAACCTCACTACATCATGCCATGTGTGTATTTGCCTATAGACATGAGTAAATTAGCTTAAATGTTAACATGCTAACGGCTAACATGCTAGCACCTAGCAAGAGAGCCTCAAGTTTAGAAACTGCCAAGGATGTCCTATAACGTCCCTGCATCATGCATCTGTGTATTTGCCTTTAAACATGAGCAAATTAGCTTAAATGCTAACATGCTAACATGCTAGCAATTAGCATTTAGCCACAGAGAGACTTCAGAAGTTTATCTCAAAAATTAGCCATCAATCACGTTTCTACGTGGCCGTATGGCTGAGCTACAAGGCTGTGAAAAGTCTGTTAATTCTCATTCTTTTCACTGGCATGAGCTGTTCTAAAAATAGCCCAAATGTCCCTAATTTTTTGAACCATTGATTTTTGCGTTTTTCAAACGCGAATAGCGTCGCCATGGTTACACAAAACGTTCCAAAAAATAAATACCGCTGTAGTCCCGAGTGCCACATTTCCGGCGGTGTAACATGTGTGGGGATCCTTCCTGCGGTTTTGGCCGCATTACGCGCACAAAAGTGGGAAGATTAAGATATAAGAATAACTAGAAAATTCCCGCGGAAATTTTGATGGACTGGCCACCTGTGCTGTGAACCTCGGGCCCGGTGCGCCAACGGCTACCGCGGTAGCACCTAGCAAGAAAGCCTCAAGTGCGGAAAAGGTTGATGCAGTCCCATCGTGTCCCCACATCATGCCATGTGTGTATTTTCCTCTAGACATGAGCAAATTAGCTAAAATGCTAACATGCTAACAGTCATCATGCTAGCACCTAGCAAGAGGGCCTCAAGTTTAGAAAGTACCAAGGTTGTCCTAAACCCTCCCCACATCATGACATGTGCTTAGTGGCCTTTAGGCATGAGTAAATTAGCTTAAATGCTAACATGCTAACAGTTATCATGCTAGCACCTAGCAAGAGAACCTCAACTTTAGGAAGTGCCAAGGTTGTCCTGTAACATCACTACACCATGCCATGTGTGTATTTGCCTGTAGACATGAGTAAATTAGCCTAAATGCTAACATGCTAACGGCTACCATGCTAGCACCTAGCAAGAGGGCATCAAGTTTAGAAACTGCCAGGGTTGTCCTATAACCTCCCCACATCATGCCATGTTTGTATTTGCCTTTAAACGTGAGCAAATTAGCTTAAATGCTAACATGCGAACGGCTAACATGCTAGCACCTAGCAAGAGAGTTTCAAGTTTACAAAGTGCCAAGGTTGTCCTTCAACCTCCCTATATCATGCCATGTGTGTATTTGCCTTTAAACATGAGCAAATTAGCTTAAATGCTAACATGCTAACAGTCATCATGCTAGCACCTAGCAAGAGAGCCTCAAGTTTAGATACTGCCAAGGTTGTCCTATAACCTCCCCACATCATGCCATGTGTGTAATTGCCTGAAGACATGAGTAAATTAGCTTAAATGCTAAAATGCTAACGGCTACCATGCTAGCACCTAGCAAGAGAGCATCAAGTTTAGAAAGTGCCAAGGTTGTCCTATAACCTCCCTACATCATGCCATGTGTGTATTTGCCTTTAGACATGAGTAAATTAGCTTAAATGCTAACATGCTAACGGCTACCATGCTAGCACCTAGCAAGAGGGTTTCAAGTTTACAAAGTGCCAAGGTTGTCCTATAACCTCCCTATATCATGCCATGTGTGTATTTGCCTTTAAATGTGAGTAAATTAGCTTGGATGCTAACATGCTAACAGTTATCATGCTAGCACCTAGCAAGAGAGCCTCAAGTTTAGAAAGCGCCAAGGTTGTCCTATAACCTCCCTATATCATGCCATGTGTGTATTTGCCTTTACACATGAGTAAATTAGCTTAAATGCTAACATGCTAACGGCTACCATGCTAGCACCTAGCAAGAGGGTTTCAATTTCGAGAAGTGCCAAGGTTGTCCTATAACCTCCCTATATCATGCCATATGTGTATTTGCCTTTAAACTTGAGTAATTTAGCTTAAATGCTAACATGCTAACATGCTAACAGTTATCATGCTAGCACCTAGCAAGAGAGCCTCAAGTTTAGAAAGTGCCAAGGTTGTCCTATAACCTCCCTACATCATGCCATGTGTGTATTTGCCTTTAAATGTGAGTAAATTAGCTTAAATGCTAACATGCTAACAGTCGTCATGCTAGCACCTAGCAAGAGGGCCTCAAATTTAGAAAGTGCCAAGGTTGTCCTATGACGTCCCTGCATCATGCATGTGTGTATTTGCCTTTAAACGTGAGCAAATTAGCTTAAATGCTAACATGCCAACAGTCATCATGCTAGCACCTAGCAAGAGAGTCCCAAGTTTCGAAAGTGCCAAGGTTGTCCTATCACCTCCCTACATCATGCGTTGTGTGTATTTGCCTTTAGACATGAGTAAATTAGCTTAAATGCTAACATGCTAACAGCTACCACGCTAGCACCTAGCAAGAGAGCATCAAGTTGAGAAAGTGCCAAGGTTGTTCTATAACATCCCTACATCATGCCATGTGTGTATATACCTTTAGACATGAGTAAATTAGCTTAAATGCTAACATGCTAACGGCTACCATGTTAGCACCTAGCAAGAGGGTTTCAAGTTTACAAGGTGCCAAGGTTGTCCTATAACCTCCCTACATCATGCCATGTGTGTATTTGCCTTTAGACATGAGTAAATTAGCTTAAATGCTAACATGCTAACGGCTAACATGCTAGCACCTAGCAAGAGAGCCTCAAGTTTAGAAACTGCCAAGGTTGTCCTATGACCTCCCTACATCATGCCATGTGTGTATTTGCCTTTAGACATGAGTAAATTAGCTTAAATGCTAACATGCTAACATGCTAGCAATTAGCATTTAGCCACAGAGAGAGTTCAGACGTTTATCTCAAAAATGAGCCATCAATCACGTTTCTACGTGGCCGTATGGCTGAGCTAAAAGGCTGTGAAAAGTCTGTAAATTCTCGTTTTCTATGTGCTGTTCTAAAAATAGAACAGCGATTCCCTAATCAAGTGGCCCATTTTTTAACGTTTTCGTTAATAGCGTCCTCATGGTTACACAAAACTTTCCAAAAATTAAATACCGCTGTAGTCCCGAGCGCCACGTTTCCGGCGGTGTAACATGTGTGGGGGTCCTTCTTGCGGTTTTGGCCGCATTACGCGCGCAAAAAGTGGAAGATTAAGATATACGGAATAATAATAACTAAACAGCAATAACAATATGGGCTGGCTCAGTAGCCAGCCCATAGACTGCTACTGCAAGTAGCAGTCTATGGGCTGGCTACTGAGCCAGTCCATAACTAGAAAATTCCCGCGGAAATTTTGATGGACTGGCCACCTGTGCTGTGAACCTCGGGCCCGGTGCGCCAACGGCTACCGCGGTAGCACCTAGCAAGAAAGCCTCAAGTGCGGAAAAGGTTGATGCAGTCCCATCGTGTCCCCACATCATGCCATGTGTGTATTTTCCTCTAGACATGAGTAAATTAGCTAAAATGCTAACATGCTAACAGTCATCATGCTAGCACCTAGCAAGAGGGCCTCAAGTTTAGAAAGTACCAAGGTTGTCCTAAACCCTCCCCACATCATGACATGTGCTTAGTAGCCTTTAGGCATGAGTAAATTAGCTTAAATGCTAACATGCTAACAGTTATCATGCTAGCACCTAGCAAGAGAACCTCAACTTTAGGAAGTGCCAAGGTTGTCCTGTAACATCACTACACCATGCCATGTGTGTATTTGCCTGTAGACATGAGTAAATTAGCCTAAATGCTAACATGCTAACGGCTACCATGCTAGCACCTAGCAAGAGAGCATCAAGTTTAGAAACTGCCAGGGTTGTCCTATAACCTCCCCACATCATGCCATGTTTGTATTTGCCTTTAAACGTGAGCAAATTAGCTTAAATGCTAACATGCGAACGGCTAAAATGCTAGCACCTAGCAAGAGAGTTTCAAGTTTACAAAGTGCCAAGGTTGTCCTTCAACCTCCCTATATCATGCCATGTGTGTATTTGCCTTTAAACATGAGCAAATTAGCTTAAATGCTAACATGCTAACAGTCATCATGCTAGCACCTAGCAAGAGAGCCACAAGTTTAGATACTGCCAAGGTTGTCCTATAACCTCCCCACATCATGCCATGTGTGTATTTGCCTGAAGACATGAGTAAATTAGCTTAAATGCTAACATGCTAACGGCTACCATGCTAGCACCTAGCAATAGGGTTTCAAGTTTACAAAGTGCCAAGGTTGTCCTACAACCTCCCTATATCATGCCATGTGTGTATTTGCCTTTAAATGTGAGAAAATTAGCTTGGATGCTAACATGCTAACAGTTATCATGCTAGCACCTAGCAACAGAGCCTCAAGTTTAGAAAGCGCCAAGGTTGTCCTATAACCTCCCTATATCATGCCATGTGTGTATTTGCCTTTACACATGAGTAAATTAGCTTAAATGCTAACATGCTAACGGCTACCATGCTAGCACCTAGCAAGAGGGTTTCAATTTCGAGAAGTGCCAAGGTTGTCCTATAACCTCCCTATATCATGCCATATGTGTATTTGCCTTTAAACTTGAGTAATTTAGCTTAAATGCTAACATGCTAACAGTTATCATGCTAGCACCTAGCAAGAGAGCCTCAAGTTTAGAAAGTGCCAAGGTTGTCCTATAACCTCCCTACATCATGCCATGTGTGTATTTGCCTTTAAATGTGAGTAAATTAGCTTAAATGCTAACATGCTAACAGTCGTCATGCTAGCACCTAGCAAGAGGGCCTCAAATTTAGAAAGTGCCAAGGTTGTCCTATAACCTCCCTACATCATGCCATATGTGTATTTGCCTTTAAACTTGAGTAAATTAGCTTAAATGCTAACATGCTAACGGCTACCCTGCTAGCACCTAGCAAGATGGCCTCAAGTTTAGAAACTACAAAGGTTGTCCTATAACCTCTCTATATCATGCCATGTGTGTATTTGCCTTTAAACGTGAGTAAATTAGCTTAAATGTTAACATGCTAACAGTTATCATGCTAGCACCTAGCAAGAGAGCCTCAAGTTTAGAAAGTGCCAAGGTTGTCCTATAACCTCCCGACATCATGCCATGTGTGTATTTGCCTTTAAATGTGAGTAAATTAGCTTAAATGCTAACATGCTAACAGTCATCATGCTAGCACCTAGCAAGAGAGCCTCAAGTTTAGAAAGTGCCAAGGTTGTCCTATAACCTCCCTATATCATGCCATGTGTGTATTTGCCTTCAAATGTGAGTAAATTAGCTTAAATGCTAACATGCTAACAGTCGTCATGCTAGCACCTAGCAAGAGAGCCTCAAGTTTAGAAAGTGCCAAGTTTGTCCTATAACCTCCCTACATCATGCCATGTGTGTATTTGCCTTTAGACATGAGTAAATTAGCTTAAATGCTAACACGCTAACAGTCATTATGCTAGCACCTAGCAAGAGAGCCTCAAGTTTAGAAAGTGCCAAGGTTGTCCTATAACCTCCCTACATCATGTCATGTGTGCATTTGCCTGTAGACATGAGTAAATTAGCTTAAATGCTAACATGCTAACGGCTACCATGCTAGCACCTAGCAAGAGGGCCTTAAGTTTAGAAACTGCCAAGGTTGTCCTATAACCTCCCCACATCATGCCATTTGTGTATTTGCCTTTAAACGTGAGTAAATTAGCTTATATGCTAACATGCTAACAGTCATTATGCTAGCACCTAGCAAGAGAGCCTCAAGTTTAGAAAGTGCCAAGGATGTCCTATAACGTCCCTGCATCATGCATGTGTGTATTTGCCTTTAAACATGAGCAAATTAGCTTAAATGCTAACATGCTAAAAGTCATCATGCTAGCACCTAGCAAGAGACCCTCAAGTTTAGAAAGTGCCAAGGTTGTCCTATAACCTCCCTACATCATGTCATGTGTGTATTTGCATTTAGACATGAGTAAATTAGCTTAAATGCTAACACGCTAACGGCTAACATGCTAGCACCTAGCAAGAGAGTTTCAAGTTTACAAAGTGCCAAGGTTGTCCTTCAACCTCCCTATATCATGCCATGTGTGTATTTGCCTTTAAACGTGAGTAAATTAGCTTAAATGCTAACATGCTAACAGTTATCATGCTAGCACCTAGCAAGAGACCCTCAAGTTTAGAAAGTGCCAAGGTTGTCCTATAACCTCCCTACATCATGCCATGTGTGTATTTGCCTTTAGACATGAGTAAATTAGCTTAAATGCTAACATGCTAACGGCTAACATGCTAGCACCTAGCAAGACAGCCTCAAGTTTAGAAACTACCAAGGTTGTCCTATAACCTCCCCACATCATGTCATGTGTGTATTTGCCTTTAAACGTGAGTAAATTAGCTTAAATGCTAACATGCTAACAATCATTATGCTAGCACCTAGCAAGAGAGCCTCAAGTTTAGAAAGTGCCAAGGTTGTCCTATAACCTCCCTACACCATTTCATATGTGTATTTGCCTTTAGACATGAGTAAATTAGCTTAAATGGTAACATGCTAACGGCTACCATGCCAGCACCTACCAAGAGAGCCTCAAGTTTAGAAACTGCTAAGGTTGTCCTATAACCTCCCTACATCATGCCATGTGTGCAATTGCCTTTAAACGTGAGAAAATTAGCTTAAATGCTAACATGCTAACGGGTCCATGCTAGCACCTAGCAAGAGAGCCTCAAGTTTAGAAACTGCCAAGGTTGTCCTAGAACCTCCCTGCATCATGCCATGGGTGTATTTGCCTTTAAACATGAGTAAATTAGCTTAAATGCTAACATGCTAACATGCTAACAATTAGCATTTAGCCACAGAGAGAGTTCAGAAGTTTATCTAAAAAATGAGCCATCAACCACGTTTCTACGTGGCCGTATGGCTGAGCTACAAGGCTGTGAAATGTCTGTAAATTCTCGTTTTCTCTGGAATGCGGCTGTTCTAAAAATAGAATTCTGTACCTAATCAACTGGCCCATTTTTGAACGTTTCGGTTAATAGCGTCGCCATGGTTACACAAAACGTTCCAAAAAATAAATACCGCTGTAGTCCCGAGCGTCACGATTCCGACGGTGTAACATGTGTGGGGGTCCTTCTTGCGGTTTTGGCCGCATTACGCGCGCAAAAAAGGGAAGATTAAGATATAATAATAACTAGAAAATTCCCGCGGAAATTTTGATGGACTGGCCACCTGTGCTGTGAACCTCGGGCCCGGTGCGCCAACGGCTACCGCGGTAGCACCTAGCAAGAAAGCCTCAAGTACGGAAAAAGTTGATGCAGTCCCATAGTGTCCCCACATCATGCCAAGTGTGTAATTGCCTTTAAACTTGAGTAAATTAGCTTAAATGCTAACATGCTAACAATCATTATGCTAGCACCTAGCAAGAGAGCCTCAAGTTTAGAAAGTGCCAAGGTTGTCCTATAACCTCCCTACATCATGCCATGTGTGTATTTGCCTTTAAACATGAGTAAATTAGCTTAAATGCTAACATGCTAACAGTTATCATGCTAGCACCTAGCAAGAGAGCCTCAAGTTTAGAAAGTGCCAAGGATGTCCTATAACGTCCCTGCATCATGCATGTGTGTATATGCCTTTAAACGTGAGTAAATTAGCTTAAATGCTAACATGCTAACAGTTATCATGCTAGCACCTAGCAAGAGACCCTCAAGTTTAGAAAGTGCCAAGGTTGTCCTATAACCTCCCTACATCATGCCATGTGTGTATTTGCCTTTAGACATGAGTAAATTAGCTTAAATGCTAACATGCTAACGGCTAACATGCTAGCACCTAGCAAGACAGCCTCAAGTTTAGAAACTGCCAAGGATGTCCTATAACGTCCCTGCATCATGCATATGTGTATTTGCCTTTAAACATGAGCAAATTAGCTTAAATGCTAACATGCTAACAGTCATCATTTTAGCACCTAGCAAGAGAGTCCCAAGTTTAGAAAGTGCCAAGGTTGTCCTATAACCTCCCTACACCATGCCATATGTGTATTTGCCTGAAGACATGAGTAAATTAGCTTAAATGCTAACATGCTAACGGCTACCATGCTAGCACCTAGCAAGAGAGTTTCAAGTTTACAAAGTGCCAAGGTTGTCCTTCAACCTCCCTTTATCATGCCATGTGTGTATTTGCCTTTAAACGTGAGTAAATTAGCTTCAATGCTAACATGCTAACAGTTATCATGCTAGCACCTAGCAAGAGACCCTCAAGTTTAGAAAGTGCCAAGGTTGTCCTATAACCTCCCTACATCATGCCATGTGTGTATTTGCCTTTAGACATGAGTAAATTAGCTTAAATGCTAACATGCTAACGGCTAACATACTAGCACCTAGCAAGACAGCCTCAAGTTTAGAAACTGCCAAGGATGTCCTATAACGTCCCTGCATCATGCATGTGTAAATTTGCCTTTAAACATGAGCAAATTAGCTTAAATGCTAACATGCTAACAGTCATCATGCTAGCACCTAGCTAGAGAGTCCCAAGTTTAGAAAGTGACAAGGTTGTCCTGTAACCTCCCTACATCATGCCATGTGTGTATTTGCCTTTAGACATGAGTAAATTAGCTTAAATGCTAACATGCTAACGGCTAACATGCTAGCACCTAGCAAGACAGCCTCAAGTTTAGAAACTACCAAGGTTGTCCTATAGCCTCCCCACATCATGTCATGTGTGTATTTGCCTTTAAACGTGAGTAAATTAGCTTAAATGCTAACATGCTAACAATCATTATGCTAGCACCTAGCAAGAGAGCCTCAAGTTTAGAAAGTGCCAAGGTTGTCCTATAACCTCCCTACACCATGCCATATGTGTATTTGCCTGAAGACATGAGTAAATTAGCTTAAATGCTAACATGCTAACGGCTACCATGCTAGAATCTAGCAAGAGAGCATCAAGTTTAGAAAGTGCCAAGGTCGTCCTATAACTTCCCTATATCATGCCATGTGTGTATTTGCCTTTAAACGTGAGTAAATTAGCTTAAATGCTAACATGCTAACGGCTACCATGCTAGCACCTAGCAAGAGGGCCTGAAGTTTAGAAACTGCCAAGGTTGTCCTATAACCTCCCCACATCATGCCATGTATGTATTTGCCTTTTAACGTGAGTAAATTAGCTTATATGCTAACACGCTAACAGTCATTATGCTAGCACCTAGCAAGAGAGCCTCAAGTTTAGAAAGTGCCAAGGATGTCCTATAACGTCCCTGCATCATGCATGTGTGTATTTGCCTTTAAACATGAGCAAATTAGCTTAAATGCTAACATGCTAACAGTCATCATGCTAGCACCTAGCAAGAGACCCTCAAGTTTAGAAAGTGCCAAGGTTGTCCTATAACCTCCCTACATCATGTCATGTGTGTATTTGCCTTTAGACATGAGTAAATTAGCTTAAATGCTAACATGCTAACGGCTAACATGCTAGCACCTAGCAAGAGAGTTTCAAGTTTACAAAGTGCCAAGGTTGTCCTTCAACCTCCCTATATCATGCCATGTGTGTATTTGCCTTTAAACTTGGGTAAATTAGCTTAAATGCTAACATGCTAACAGTTATCATGCTAGCACCTAGCAAGAGAGTCCCAAGTTTAGAAAGTGCCAAGGTTGTCCTATAACATCCCTACATCATGCCATGTGTGTATTTGCCTTTAGACATGAGTAAATTACCTTAAATGCTAACATGCTAACGGCTAACATGCTGGCACCTAGCAAGACAGCCTTAAGTTTAGAAACTACCAAGGTTGTCCTATAACCTCCCCACATCATGCCATGTGTGTATTTGCCTTTAAACGTGAGCAAATTACCTTAAATGCTAACATGCGAACGGCTAACATGCTAGCACCTAGCAAGAGAGTCCCAAGTTTAGAAAGTGCCAAGGTTGTCCTATAACCTCCCTATATCATGCCATGTGTGTATTTGCCTTTAAACGTGAGTAAATTAGCTTGAATGCTAACATGCTAACAGTTATCATGCTAGCACCTAGCAAGAGAACCTCAACTTTAGAAAGTGCCAAGGTTGTCCTGTAACATCCCTACACCATGCCATGTGTGTATTTTCCTTTAGATATGAGTAAATTAGCTAAAATGCTAACATGCTAACAGTCATCATGCTAGCACCTAGCAAGAGGGCCTCAAGTTTAGAAAGTACCAAGGTTGTCCTATAACCTCCCCACATCATGACATGTGCTTAGTAGACTTTAATCATGAGTAAATTAGCTTAAATGCTAACATGCTAACAGTTATCATGCTAGCACCTAGCAAGAGAACCTCAACTTTAGAAAGTGCCAAGGTTGTCCTGTAACATCCCTACACCATGCCATGTGTGTATTTGCCTGTATACATGAGTAAATTAGCTTAAATGCTAACATGCTAACGGCTACCATGCTAGCACCTAGCAAGAGGGTTTCAAGTTTACAAAGTGCCAAGGTTGTCCTATAACCTCCCTATATCATGCCATGTGTGTATTTGCCTTTAGACATGAGTAAATTAGCTTAAATGCTAACGTGCTAACGGCTACCATGCTAGCACCTAGCAAGAGGGCCTCAAGTTTAGAAAGTGCCAAGGTTGTCCTATAACCTACCTACATCATGCCATGTGTGTATTTGCCTTTAGACATGAGTAAATTAGCTTAAATGTTAACATGCTAACGGCTACCACGCTAGCACCTAGCAAGAGAGCATCAAGTTGAGAAAGTGCCAAGGTTGTCCTATAGCCTCCCTACATCATGCCATGTGTGTATTTGCCTTTAGACATGAGTAAATTAGCTTAAATGCTAACATGCTAACGGCTACCATGCTAGCACCTAGCAAGAGGGTTTCAAGTTTACAAAGTGCCAAGGTTGTCCTATAACCTCCCTATATCATGCCATGTGTGTATTTGCCTTTAAACGTGAGTAAATTAGCTTAGATGCTAACATGCTAACAGTTATCATGCTAGCACCTAGCAAGAGAGCCTCAAGTTTAGAAAGCGCCAAGGTTGTCCTATAACCTCCCTACACCATGCCATGTGTGTATTTGTCTGAAGACATGAGTAAATTAGCTTAAATGCTAACATGCTAACGGCTAACATGCTATCACCTAGCAAGAGAGTTTCAAGTTTACAAAGTGCCAAGGTTGTCCTTCAACCTCCCTATATCATGCCATGTGTGTATATGCCTTTAAACGTGAGTAAATTAGCTTAAATGCTAACATGCTAACAGTTATCATGCTAGCACCTAGCAAGAGACCCTCAAGTTTAGAAAGTGCCAAGGTTGTCCTATAACCTCCCTACATCATGCCATGTGTGTATTTGCCTTTAGACATGAGTAAATTAGCTTAAATGCTAACATGCTAACGGCTAACATGCTAGCACCTAGCAAGACAGCCTCAAGTTTAGAAACTGCCAAGGATGTCCTATAACGTCCCTGCATCATGCATATGTGTATTTGCCTTTAAACATGAGCAAATTAGCTTAAATGCTAACATGCTAACAGTCATCATGCTAGCACCTAGCAAGAGAGTCCCAAGTTTAGAAAGTGCCAAGGTTGTCCTATAACATCCCTACATCATGCCATGTGTGTATTTGCCTTTAGACATGAGTAAATTAGCTTAAATACTAACATGCTAACGGCTAAAATGCTAGCACCTAGCAAGACAGCCTCAAGTTTAGAAACTACCAAGGTTGTCCTATAACCTCCCCACATCATGTCATGTGTATATTTGCCTTTAAACGTGAGTAAATTAGCTTAAATGCTAACATGCTAACAATCATTATGCTAGCACCTAGCAAGACAGCCTCAAGTTTAGAAAGTACCAAGGTTGTCCTATAACTTCCCTACACCATGCCATATGTGTATTTGCCTGAAGACATGAGTAAATTAGCTTAAATGCTAACATGCTAACGGCTAACATTTTAGCACCTAGCAAGAGAGCATCAAGTTGAGAAAGTGCCAAGGTTGTCCTATAACCTCCCTACATCATGCCATGTGTGTATTTGCCTTTAGACATGAGTAAATTAGCTTAAATGCTAACACGCTAACGGCTACCATGTTAGCACCTAGCAAGAGGGTTTCAAATTTAGAAAGTGCCAAGGTTGTCCTATAACCTCCCTACATCATGCCATGTGTGTATTTGCCTTTAAACGTGAGTAAATTAGCTTAAATGCTAACATGCTAAAAGTTATCATGCTAGCACCTAGCAAGAGACCCTCAAGTTTAGAAAGTGCCAAGGTTGTCCTATAACCTCCCTACATCATGCCATGTGTGTATTTGCCTTTAGACATGAGTAAATTAGCTTAAATGCTAACATGCTAACGGCTAACATACTAGCACCTAGCAAGACAGCCTCAAGTTTAGAAACTGCCAAGGATGTCCTATAACGTCCCTGCATCATGCATGTGTTAATTTGCCTTTAAACATGAGCAAATTAGCTTAAATGCTAACATGCTAACAGTCATCATGCTAGCACCTAGCAAGAGAGTCCCAAGTTTAGAAAGTGCCAAGGTTGTCCTATAACCTCCCTACATCATGCCATGTGTGTATTTGCCTTTAGACATGAGTAAATTAGGTTAAATGCTAACATGCTAACGGCTAATATGCTAGCACCTAGCAAGAGGGTTTCAAGTTTAGAAAGTGTCAAGGTTGTCCTATAACCTCCCTATATCTTGCCATGTGTGTATTTACCTTTAAACGTGAGTAAATTAGCTTAAATGCTAACATGCTAACAATCATTATGCTAGCACCTAGCAAGAGAGCCTCAAGTTTAGAAAGTGCCAAGGTTGTCCTATAACCTCCCTACACCATGCCATATGTGTTTTTGCCTGAAGATATAAGTAAATTAGCTAAAATGCTAACATGCTAACGGCTACCATGCTAGCACCTAGCAAGACAGCATCAAGTTGAGAAAGTGCCAAGGTTGTCCTATAACCTCCCTACATCATGCCATGTGTGTATTTGCCTTTAAACATGAGTAAATTAGCTTAAATGCTAACATGCTAACAGTTATCATGCTAGCACCTAGCAAGAGAGCCTCAAGTTTAGAAACTGCCAAGGATGTCCTATGACGTCCCTGCATCATGCATGTGTGTATTTGCCTTTAAACGTGAATAAATTAGCTTAAATGCTAACATGCTAACAATCATTATGCTAGCACCTAGCAAGAGAGCCTCAAGTTTAGAAAGTGCCAAGGTTGTCCTATAACCTCCCTACATCATGCCATGTGTGTATATGCCTTTAAACGTGAGTAAATTAGCTTAAATGCTAACATGCTAACAGTTATCATGCTAGCACCTAGCAAGAGGGCCTCAAGTTTAGAAAGTGCCAAGGTTGTCCTATAACCTCCCTACATCATGCCATGTGTGTATTTGCCTTTAGACATGAGTAAATTAGCTTAAATGCTAACATGCTAACGGCTAACATGCTAGCACCTAGCAAGACAGCCTCAAGTTTAGAAACTGCCAAGGATGTCCTATAATGTCCCTGCATCATGCATATGTGTATTTGCCTTTAAACATGAGCAAATTAGCTTAAATGCTAACATGCTAACAGTCATCATGCTAGCACCTAGCAAGAGAGTCCCAAGTTTAGAAAGTGCCAAGGTTGTCCTATAACCTCCCTACATCATGCCATGTGTGTATTTGCCTTTAGACATGAGTAAATTAGCTTAAATGCTAACATGCTAACGGCTAACATGCTAGCACCTAGCAAGACAGCCTCAAGTTTAGAAACTACCAAGGTTGTACTATAACCTCCCCACATCATGTCATGTGTATATTTACCTTTAAACGTGAGTAAATGAGCTTAAATGCTAACATGCTAACAATCATTATGCTAGCACCTAGCAAGACAGCCTCAAGTTTAGAAAGTGCCAAGGTTGTCCTATAACCTCCCTACACCATGCCATATGTGTATTTGCCTGAAGACATGAGTAAATTAGCTTAAATGCTAACATGCTAACGGCTACCATGTTAGCACCTAGCAAGAGGGTTTCAAGTTTAGAAAGTGCCAAGGTTGTCCTATAACCTCCCTATATCATGCCATGTGTGTATTTGCCTTTAAACGTGAGTAAATTAGCTTAAAGGCTAACATGCTAACAGTTATCATGCTAGCACCTAGCAAGAGAGCCTCAAGTTTAGAAAGTGCCAAGGTTGTCCTATAACCTCCCTACATCATGCCATGTGTGTATTTTCCTTTAGACATGAGTAAATTAGCTTAAATGCTAACATGCTAACGGCTAACATGCTAGCACCTAGCAAGAGAGCCTCAAGTTTAGAAACTGCCAAGGTTGTCCTATGACCTCCCTACATCATGCCATGTGTGTATTTGCCTTTAGACATGAGTAAATTAGCTTAAATGCTAACATGCTAACATGCTAGCAATTAGCATTTAGCCACAGAGAGAGTTCAGACGTTTATCTCAAAAATGAGCCATCAATCACGTTTCTACGTGGCCGTATGGCTGAGCTAAAAGGCTGTGAAAAGTCTGTAAATTCTCGTTTTCTATGTGCTGTTCTAAAAATAGAACAGCGATTCCCTAATCAAGTGGCCCATTTTTTAACGTTTTCGTTAATAGCGTCGCCATGGTTACACAAAACTTTCCAAAAACTAAATACCGCTGTAGTCCCGAGCGCCACGTTTCCGGCGGTGTAACATGTGTGGGGGTCCTTCTTGCGGTTTTGGCCGCATTACGCGCGCAAAAAGTGGAAGATTAAGATATACGGAATAATAACTAAACAGCAATAACAATATGGGCTGGCTCAGTAGCCAGCCCATAGACTGCTACTGCAAGTAGCAGTCTATGGGCTGGCTACTGAGCCCAGTCCATAATAATAACTAAACAGCAATAACAATATGGGCTGGCTCAGTAGCCAGCCCATAGACTGCTACTGCAAGTAGCAGTCTATGGGCTGGCTACTGGGCCAGTCCATAACTAAACGCACAAGGAATAACAATATGGGCTGGCTCAGTAGCCAGCCCATAGACTGCTACTGCAAGTAGCAGTCTATGGGCTGGCTACTGGGCCAGTCCATAACTAAACGCACAAGGAATAACAATATGGGCTGGCTCAGTAGCCAGCCCATAGACTGCTACTTGCAGTAGCAGTCTATGGGCTGGCTACTGAGCCAGTCCATAATAATGACACTTAATAGAGTTAATTTCTGATTAAACATTTCTGGTTATAGTGATGAAGTCTCACCTGTCAACCCACTGAAACTGGGCTTTCTCAATGCCAGCCCTGTTTGAGGGTTTGAGAGACCCTCATACATCGGCCGCAGGGTTTTGTCCATCTCAGACTGCACCATGACCCAGGACAGGATCATCCAGTTCTCATTCATCACAGCGTATGACGACATGACACCAGATGAAAAGGTGACTTTCTTGGCCACTTTCCGGGTGTGGTCTGAGCGGAAAGCCTGTCCAAAGGTACCCTGCAGCATCCGCTGAATGGTGTCCTTCTGGTTCCGGAACTCATGCAGCAAGCAGTCGGTGAGGTAGTGGGCAGACACAGAGACCCCGTTCCAGCCATCACTGTAGCCCCCAAAAGGCTACGGTTTTCGCTCCTGCCGAAGGAACTGAGTGATGGTCTTTTGGCCGCCATAAGTTCCTGCCTCTCCATCCATGACATTCTGGCAGCACAGGAGATGGCTTGGCACGGAGTTGGCACGCTCATACTTGAGATGCAACATCTTGTTGACCTGATTTGCCATGTCTGTGGGTGATTTTCCAGTCCGTCTCAACTCATCCAGTACTGACTTACAGATGGCCTTCTTGTAAGTCAGTAACGCTGGCAACAGATTGGTAAACCTCTTGGGAAGCTTTTCCAGCCAGAGCGGGTTGTCGGAATACCACCTGTTATTGCAGCTCTTACAGCACAGCCTGGAGGAGAGCAGGTAGTATTGTCCAGTGAGGCCCACAATCACTCGCGGTCTCCCGACTCCAGCAGAGACAACACGTGGCTGAGAACAGTCACCAGAGCACGGCAGGGTGTAGTTGTTTTTTAGCCGCCCCATCAAGTAGTCATTTTCCGGCTTCCAGACGAAAAAGGGATGAAGATGAAAATACTTTGGGGACGGCAGATCATAAATACTGTCAATCAGCTCAGGCTGGGGAGGTAAGCGCCACAGGGAGAAGGTTTTCATAGGGTTGTTGACAGGGCGGGAGCCTGGCCACAGACCCATGGACTCCAGTTCCAACTTCATCCATATTTTCTGCTGGTGTGTGCAGTTCCACTTATTGACCTCCTGGTCAAATGACAGAAATTGTTGAGGTGGAGGCGTAGGTGGGACTGCCGTAGGTGGGACTGGTGGTTGGTCTAGTTGGAAACAGACATGCACATGTCAATTTTGACACCCTTTTTAATGTGACACTATACTGCTGTGTTACTTACTGTGGGGTCGCTGTGCAGACTGTGGCTCTGCTGCAGATAGAGTGGAGGCTACAGGGCTCCCAGGAGCACATGCAGTTTCTAAAATGAAACCAAATTACATGTACACTGTGTTAATATTATATTAATATCAGGTGCAGTCAGTCACATAGAAAGATGAATCACCCACCTGGGGCAGGCTGTGCGGTCTCTTCTTTGGTCTTTGTTTTCTCTGGTAGCAGAAACATCAACTCCCGTGGGAAAGGCACTGGAATCTTTGGAGGCAGCACAGCTGGTGCTACACAAGGAAAGAGGCGGTGGTGCATTTTACCGTGAGTGTAAATCAGTTTGGATTGAAATGGTCAAACATCACTTAAAGCCTTTACCATCGTCTGGTGCATCTGGGCCAGTCGGTGCATGTTCTGTGTATAAAAAAAAGGAGAAAACGTGATGAAAGATTGATTGAATGAAATATTGGCGTTTCAGGGGTATTAGTAGAGTCACTCACAACAAACTGCCATTTGCTACTTCAACTACTTGGTTTGGCTTTTTAAAGAATTAAATAGACCTTTTTTGTGATGGTCTAGTCTAACTTTAACTAGAGCAGGAGAAGTAGAATGGCTCACTGCAAACACATGCTTCCGGCGTTAGTGAGCAAACATCATTCACCATTTCATCCATTCAAAAGAATGTATTCAAATTATACTTACCCTCTCGTAGGCTGTATCAATTCATAGTCAGTCACTTGGACTGTAGGTAGAACACACATGAAAGGAACAAAAGTAGAACGTGACGAGAACACATGCAATCACAAAATGCCCTTTGAGGTCGGTCGTTATTTAAGAACTTCGCCCTGGACCTGAAAACCGTAGCAGCTCTAATGTTGGTGGAGCAGATCCACCTACAAAACACATAGAAACTTGAGTGATTTACTTTATACAAAACACATAGACAAGGCTAGGAAAGTAAAAGAGCCTAACATGGACATATCCATAAACTGCACATACTGAGTATATCTGGAGAGATGCTGAGCATGGCTTTCTCCAGCTCTTCGTCTTCGTCCTTAGCTATTAAGAAAGAGCGGTAATATAGTTATTCAACAGTACTAAAATGGTCCAATGCATACATATGCAATGCAGTATAACTTTAAAAAGACTCAACCGTGCTCTCATCAAAGGTTGTGGAGGCGATGGTAAAAGAGGTGGAGGGCTGCTGTTGCTGCTGTTGCTGCTGCTGCTGCTTCTGCAGGTACTGTTGCAGTTTGTGCATTTTTGTACCCGTCGCGCACTTTCTTCTTAAGATGAAGGCTGCATAGCCATCATCCCTGCTCTCCCAAATCTCCCTCCAGGTGTTACTGGCGCGTGCATCAAATCCAACCAGCTGGTCATCCTCTGCTGCTGGGGCGGGCACAGATGTTTTTAGGGACTCATACTCAAGAAGAGTATTAATTTCCTTGAAGCTGAGGGCATAGCGAAGGAATGACAGAAGGCTGTCCTTGCTATGCCCCTCAACCACCAGCACTCCTGCAGCCTCCTCTCTCTGGTGGCTTTGGATAAGATACACAGTGTATCCCATGTCATTCTCCAGGAGCCAGCGGAAGGACATATCTTTGTACTTCCCAAACTGCAGGATGTACTCGCCCAGTACTTCAGTTTGGTCTGAAGCATCTCCCCCTCTCTGACGGACCACTGCAAGGGCGTATTGCCTTACAACCTCCTGCTGTGCAACAGGAGACTTGTCCCTCCTCGACGGGTTGTCCTTAATTTGCCTGGCCTCCTCGGTGGGATCCTGCAGCAGGAATCCCAGTGGGCCCTTGCGGAAGACCACACTGATTCGCCCGGGGAAAAACAATCTCTTCATTTTTTCTCTACAGTGACAGAAATAATGAAATAATATAATGTATTATTATCCAAAACCATGAATACAAGTACAGGTTACAGTATGTGATAGCAACATGTATGAAATATATGTATTGTTGTCATATATGAGCTTTTCCAAGAACATTTACAGACTAAAGCAATGTCTATAAACTATCATCCATACTTAAATGGTATCGCAACAACTACAGTCATGTTTGTTTGTTGAATTTCTTTGTTCACTTTACAATAGCTCATAAGAGTTTAATTTAACAGATGATTTGTACTTATCCATGAACAACTATAACATTGTACTTACAAAAAAAAAACACAAGTCTTATGAGCTATCGTTATATTTGTCCAAATAATTGTCGCTAATGCATATAATAGGTATACGGGGTCGGAAAATAGCGAACAATAGCGCCACAAACCCACGTGGAGAAACATGAAAGCAATTTAAACACTATACAGAACAGTTCAAAGACAAAATATTTTTCTGTAGCCTGAAATGCAAAAGACAATATATTTTTTACTGTAGTTTTACCGTGTTTTTGTCGCGTCGTCTCGTCGCTCGCTCGGAAAAAGCAATTGTGCTGTGTTACCTGAAGTTCAGGATGGATGTGGTGGGTGGAGCAGAAGCGGCCACAGCGCCACTCATGGACAAATGTATATTACATCCATCGTGGGGATGAACGCCACAGCGCCACCCCTGGACAAACGTATATTACATTCATAGTGGTCTTTCGCTCTCATTGGAAATGAATGGGGAAAGTTTAGCTCGTTTCAGCTGAACTATCCCCGCCGGCCGCGCGGAAAACGCCTGATCTCGTCCGATCTCGGAAGCTAAGAAGGGGCGGGCCTGGTTAGTACTTGGATGGGAGACCGCCTTGGAATACCAGGTGCTGTAAGCTTTTATGGTTTCTGCTCTTGCCTGACAGCAGAGGGCGCTGTTTGACACTTTTTGCTGGAGTCTAGTTTGGCCTGCGTCGCCTTCAAATAGGATCTTTTCAGTTGACCTGGCAGCTTACGGCCATACTACCCTGAAAACGCCCGATCTCGTCCGATCTCGGAAGCTAAGCAGGGGCGGGCCTGGTTAGTACTTGGATTGGAGACCGACTGGGAATACCAGGTGCTGTAAGCCTTTTATGGTTTCAGGATTCCAACCTGTGCGGGGAAACCCCATTGGATTTCGAGTCCAACGCCTTAACCTCTCGGCCACCGTGACTCCTTGGAAAAGACCAATGGGGGCAGGTGACCCCATTGTCCTAGAACCAAAATTTTGCTGATGTCAAGGATCAGCTGGCAACATATGCATGGGAGGAAGTCACATGGTTTGTGTGAGGGGCTACACAAGTCTTTCCACTTCTAGTTAAAAGCCAGGCACCTCACAATGTTTCCATAAAGTACCAAGGGATTGTCCTGTTGCCCTTGTATTTTGTGGGCAAAAAGGAGGCGTTTGCAAGTGGACCTCAGACCCTATCACTGGTCACCTGAACAGGGACTTGAATCCCGGACACTCAGATCAAAAGTCTAATGTTCAGGTGACTGGCTCAAACGTTGTCTTGTCTGACCACTCTTTTGTCCAGAAGATATTTGGCTAATGTGGTCTGTTTTCTTAAACCTGCAAATGTCCAAATACACAAGGGTATTGTCTTTGTAGGGAGCATTGTAGTACATGTGACATGTATACTACATATGACATCAGAAATGATGGGTCTTTATTCAACAGAACAAGAACAACATTTCTTTTAAATAACAGCATAGGAGCTGCTGAAACACAGAGAAGGCACTGCTGGGATTTGAACCCAGGATCTCCTGTTTACTAGACATGTCTGTCAAAAAATCACAACAGTATACAGTGTCTTCTCTTAAGGGCCCCTGCTTACCAGTTGATGGGGTTTGACTTGATTCCTTTTAACATAAAAGCATTCCGTCGTCTCTTAATCTATAATCCTGGATGGCGCTTTTGCAAAAGATAATATTTTCAAGCAGAGCTTCTGTGTTTCACCAGACCTGTGCAGAAACAAACTGAAATCTGTGACTTGATCAACCTAACTTCTGATCAAATGTGTTAGACCATGGAAGCTGGAATGTGCTTTTGAAAAGTCATTGACACGCAGTTTGCCAATTGGGAACCACACAAGTGCTGTGCAAGAGTGGAGCGCAAACATGAATGAACAGTGACACTAGTGACATCCAGAGAACGTCCCTGGGTGGGCTCGAACCACCAGCCTCCTGGTTAACAGCCGAACGCGCTGACCGATTGCGCCACAGAGACGCACACACTGCCAACTTCTGTTCAGTTGAAGCCATACTAACGCATGCTATGCGTCCAGCATGCCCTTTGTTTTGGATGTGACTCGCACCTTCTGGTGTAACAATCGAGGCATTGCAAACCAGGACACCAGCTTTACTCTTTGATGAACGCAAAGTATTTTTGGGTACAATCCAGGGGTCTTGTGCTCTCACGGAAATGGCTCTGTCCTTTTTCAACATGAGTTGAGACGAAATGTATTAAAATAGACAGACTGCATTGATCACTCAATCAGAATTTCTCAGTTTGCCAATTTCAGACTGCGTGACAAAGAATCAAGTCAAACTCCATCGACAGGATGGACAGGGAACAACAAAGCAGGGAAGATAAGGGATAGGGAGGAGAGGGGAAAGATGCGACCGCCTTTGTTGAGAGCCAGAGAAGAAGCTCTCATCTCTGCAAGGTCAAGTACAGTATGCCAAGATTTTACCTTGTGAGTTGTCCTCATTCCATAAAGGCCTGAATAGCTCAGTTGGTAGAGCATCAGACTTTTAATCTGAGGGTCCAGGGTTCAAGTCCCTGTTCAGGCGGTGAAGGTAGGCCCCTTCCCTGAATAACTTGTTTAAGTAAACCTTTTCGACCAAGCACCTTTGCGATCTTCCAGGACTGTGGGTAAACGCCATTCTCAATAATTAAATTGAAGATACAGTGCGAGACAGGCACTTTGACCAGCTAAGCCACAGCGCCAGCTGTGCATCTGGCACCAACACAAAAACAGTTCGCCAATGGGGAAAAATGTTCATACAAGGGAGGGAGTCCAAAGTCCAACACGTGTGAATTGAGAGTCCCTGGGTGGGCTCGGTTATCAAACTCGCTCCCAAGGAAATTTTGGAACTTGGGAAAGCAGTAAGAATGGCAAGAAGTAGGATTAAGAATCCTACTTCTTGCCAAAAGCCTACCCTATGGTAGAAGATAAGATATGCCTTTATTCGTCCCTCAGTGGGGAAATTTGCAAGGTCCCACAAGTTCCGCAACAGCTGTGGGAGTACCTCAGTATGTTTACAGACCATGGACTCCTCCTAAATTTAGATACATAGCCTTATCCATGCCAAAACCACACAACAACCTTGACCAAATCCTGACTGACATAACTGACTTGGTACATAATCACCGTCTCAACAGAACTGAATTAGCCCAACTGTTGACATTGACCACAGGCTCCAAGTATGGTGCTTTTTGTACGGCCATTTAGCCAATTTGGCCAAAGGGGAATTCAGAACACCCTCGTGGCCCATTGCCATTTTTATGGTACCTGGCGACTTCAACCAGTGAACTCCACTGTACCGCTTATCCTCATCGACGGACTGTATTCCCCACCCTTTACCAGCATGGGGACATTCCAACCCAAGATGAGAACACACTGGACCAGGTACACAGCAACATAGTACGTGGCACAGACACAGCTTCACCCTACCCCCACTTTTAGCCCAGACTGAAAAAGCAGAGAAACCCCTTTGCAGCTGAAATTGCGCAGTTGGGAGAGCGTTGGATTGAATCTCTAAAGGTCCCTGGTTCAATCCCAGTTTTCAGCACAATTGCTGTTTACATCGTGAGTTGGCAAATAGTTTGTAAAGGGGTGACTTTGTTCTCTTGATTTCATCAAAATCGATCACGACAACACAGCCAATGACATATTAAGACCAGACAAGTGCAGTTGGGAGGTGACATACAGAATCCTGATGCATATCATGTTACAATCAGACACAAACCCGACCTTGAGTTCGCGCAAATGTTCACAGCATTAGGTCTGCAAAGTGTTCAGCTGATACACATTTACTGGAAAGGAAAATGGGCTTTTGTCACGGTAGCCATGCCGACACGAGCTAAAATGTTTCTCCCGCCAGGACAACACCCACATGAAATTCAAGCTTTGCTCGCAGACGAAAAAGAACCAGCTGGAATGAGCAATCTGCACCTCCAAGTCTGAGTTTATGGTTCTTGCCCAGAAAAGCATAGCTCACAGCCGTAATTGTATAGTGGTTCCTACTCTGTGTTGTGGCCGCAACAACCCCGGCCGATTCAGGGTCATGGCAGGTGTGTGTTGCTTTTGTAATTGTATTGTCTGAAAAGACAAGATTGTCTGTCCACTTGAAGTGTGGTGATGTAAAAATACACTAGTTTTGACCACACCTGTATTTTTAGTAAACATTATTAGCATGCAATGAATCAAAGTATAAGGTACGATGTCGGAGATCGAGAACGCTTTTGTTGGCAAAACAGCCATAATATATCATTTCGACAATAAGGGTATCAAACCCGCTATTTCTTGCATGTAGAGCAAGAACTCTAGCCTTTGAGTTAAATCCCCCCGCTGCACAGGAAGGCTGCCACAATTTCTGCAACACCAAAACACTAATTAAGATGTGTCATTTTGAGTCAACAAGACCATGTCCACAAAGGAGATGAGGTGACCGAGAGGTTAAGGTGATGGACTGCTAAGCCATTGTGTTCTGCACGCATGGGTTCGAATCCCATCCTCATCGGACTATACTAATGCGCCAGTTTTGACACCACCTGTCTTTTTAGGAAACATCATTAGAATGCAATTAATCCAAGCATCCGGTACGATGTGGGAGATTGAGAATGCTTTTTTGGCAAGAAAAAGGCATAATATACCATTTGGAGAATGCAGGCATCGATTCCACTTCATCTCACATGCGAAGTGAGCGCTCTACCATTTGTGGTCCTACAAGAATGAAATGTTTTCCGCATGTTGCAGAATTTTCCACAGGAAAGAAATCTTTAAGATGTATCACCAAAAGAGCTGAACCGCCCAATGTGGGGCTCGAACCCACTACCCTGAGATTAAGAGTCTCATGCTCTCCCAACTGAGCTAACCGGGCCTTTTTCTGCCAAGATATCACTTTTTATTTTTTTTAAATTGATGTGGTCTTCTTGATGTTTGATCAATTCCACACCCAACCTAGTTTCTCGGGGAACAAAGGAGCGAGAGGTTCAGTCATAGCTGAGAACTTTGGAAGTGTAGTCATCTTAACCCTCCTGTTATGTTCATTTGTCAGGAACAGCCATGATGTTCCCGGGTCAGTTTGCATGTTTATTTATCTGAAAGATGTCCAAAACCAAACAAATCCCCACAAGCATTGTTAGTTATTCACTACTAACTCCATTACTAACTATTCTATCAATCTTTAGTGCAATGGTGTACCTTACCTCTCACAGGTAGTGGTTTAATTAATTTTAATTAATTAATGAATTGAATTAATCAGATGCATCATGACCAGTCTGCATCAAAACATTATCTGAAATCCTGTGGCAGGTTTCTGGCATTGATTCTTAATTCAGTTGCCATCCCTGATAGATGGTAATGGTAATCATGCCCGCGTGGCAGGCGAGTCTCTTTGCTTGTCTGACGTCTGTGTCGCATCCTGATTGGCTGGCAGCAAATGTCAACAACACGCGCGCGGCCCCGCGCGGCCCCCGCTTGGCAAGTGAGAATTCTACCACTGAACCACCAATGCCACGTGGGGACACACTGTAAGAGAAAAAAAATTCAACTGTCAAGTGGATGAGCCTCTGCAAAGTGGCGCTGAATGACAACACATCACAATGTCATACTCTTTGGATTCAAGCACCTTCTGGCGTAATGGGATCCACAAGAATCACGTCAGCTGTGGATGCAACGTCAATTCGTTCTTGAAGGGCAAGTGACAAAAAGAAGTACATGGTTCACAAATCAGCTGCCAAAGTTTCACTGACCAAGCACCCAGGCACTGCTGGCATTTGAACCCAGGATCTCCTGTTTACTAGACAGGCACTTTGACCAGCTTAGCCACAGTGCCAGCAGTGCATCTGGCACCAACACAAAAACAGTTCGCCAATGGGGAAAAATGTTCATACAAGGGAGGGAGTCCAAAGTCCAACAAATGTGTGAATTGAGAGTCCCTGGGTGGGCTCGAACCACCAACCTCTCAGTTTACAGCCAAATGTGCTGACCAATTGCGCGACAGAGACTACAACAGCATGACTGCAGTCAGGTTTCACTAAGTGCTGTCCACCTTAACTCTCGGGTGGTCCGGTCTGTTACGTTTCAGGTGTCATTCTGAATACTGCCCTTTCGCAGGAAAAGAGCCTTTGTACTTTTTCAACATGAGCTCTAAAGAAAGGTACAAGCTGAGATATACTGCATTGGCCGGGAATCGGACCCGGGCCCCCCGCTTGGCAAGCGAGAATTCTACCACTGAACCACCAATGCCACATTGGGAAACACCATCGGAGAACAAATTAAATTGTCGAGTGGATGTGCCTCTGCAAAGTGGCGCTGAATGACAAAACATCACAATCACAACACACGCACATGATGCCAGGGGAGGCCGAGTACTAACAGAGCTGAGCGAGAGGGCATAAAAAAAAAATAGTGACCTTGTGGTGGTTACCCGACAGCACCAAGGATATGGTGCACGTCTGATGCGTAATGCATGCCAGGTGATGTTCATCTAGCGAGCGGACATTCTTGTGGGGGACAAGCTCAACAGTAGGAATGTTGAGAGAACTGACCAGTCCGCTATCAATGAAGTTCTCGTCTGCCCCAGAGTCAATTAATGCTGTGGTAGGAGAAGCTTCCCCCGCCCAGGATATCGTACCTTCCACCTGAAGTCGGCCCACCAAAGCGGATGATGCAGCCGGTGTGGTTGGAGCGGGCAGTGCCAGCAGCTGGGGAATATCCCTGGTGGAGGAAGAGTGTTGGCGTGCTGGGCGAACTGGACAGCGGGAAATTGTGTGTAGGACTCCCACAGTACAGGCACAGCCACAGGCGTGGACGGTGACTCCTCTCCGCTGACGAAAGGCGACTGGCTCCCAGTTGCATGGGGACGACACTCCCGACGTCATCAGACGGCGCTCCGCTGCTGGAGCAGGGAGGGAGGAGTGGTGCCGGAAGAGCCCCAGGAGGTGGGATTTGGAGCCGACATGTGGGTCGGAGAGGCTCCGCTGTGCGCTGCGCTCCCGCAGCCGGTTGTCGAGTCAAATGGATAGCGACAGAGAGCGGCTGGAATGACAAGGCGCTGTGGAGCGCATATCGGGCGAGTGTTAGAATAAAATGTAGATTATTTTGTTAGTTATCACCCTTATATCCACTTGCTTAGACAATAGAAAGTGTTTGAATGTGCTGAAGAAGGAATGTTCCCGTGACCCTAATCAGAGACCCTCAGCGACCCCCAGGTCCTGGAGGTGCTTGGATGCACCAACAGCGACTCTGCAGATGCTCATGTTAATCCTGCAAGAATGTGTCAAGATAAGAACTCGTAAAACATTAAAAGTAATAGCTCTCACATACACACACACACATAGACAAACAAATACAGCTCGTGCAACTGCCTTCTCCACCCCCCCTTAGAGTTGCACGACCATGTAGTAGGGACCCCCGAAAGAGAATAAAAGGAGAGGAGTGTGAACTGCATATTCAGAGTGGAGCGGCATGTCACTGGGTATGTGGTTTCACTCTCCTCGCTGCGATCAACTTGGAATATTGTTGTCTGTCTCTTCTGTATTTCTGTATTGAAGTGATTTTACAAGTGTCACAGGAGTTTGAACCTGACATTTACTTGGTTCTTCGAGCCAGATCCCAAGATACCTGAGGAGTCCAGTTGTGGAGCGGACAAGACAGAAAGACCGTGGCCACGGCAGACAAAACCCTTTGACGGGCTGTCTTCTCAGCTCAACAACTGGAAGCTGAAGGTTGACGGGATACCTACGGAAGAGACGACAACAATCAGTAAGACACTTTTGATCAGAGTGTGAGTGAAAGGGCGCCGTCCCTTTGTGTTGTGAGTGAAAGGGTGGCATCCCTTTGTGTTAAAGCAGGGGTGGGCAAACTGAGACCTGGGGTCCACATGCAGCCCGCTAAGGGTTTTTGACCCCTAGAGCTGAGTGCGGCCCGCGAGTCAATAAGGTTTGTCACCCGGTGCTAAAAGCCTTGTGTATACTAGTCGCTGGCAAGCAAAGAGACGGACTCGACAGTCTTCTGTAGGAAGACGAGCTGGCAGTCTTGTGTAATAAGATGGACCCACAGTGTTACGGAGTTGGCGGTCTTTCACAATAAGACAGAGTTGGCAGTTTTTTGAACAAAGACAGAGTTGTCGGTCATGTTAGGCTAGAAAAGGAGTGCCTCCACGGTGAAAGGCCTTTTCGGGGTTTGAATGTGAAAACGTACAAATGAGTGTGTGAATGGGAGATTTTGTCACTAGACAGGTCTTCATATTAAAGGGTGAGAAATAGAGTAAGTCTTTGAGGAAGCAGAGGCAAGAATTCTCCACCCTCACCGGGGTAGAAGCTTGAGAAGTACCTCAAAGAAAAGTTCATTACTCTCTCACTGACAAACAACCCTGTTGTTAGTTTTCCCTAGGAAGCTCATCACAACAGGGACCAAATTATTCCCAAGATGGGAAATAAAAGTGGAAAAACACAAGTCAAAAGGGAGGAACTAAATTGCAAGGATTGGTGTTACGTGTTTCAGCACCAACCAACCAAAATAAAACATCTAGAAATATGGATTAACAAGTATGGTTTTGACGGACAATTATCGATCCCTAAATTAATAAAATTGCAACAGGATATAGCAAAAAGGAACAAGAATCAAACCAAAAAAATGCAAAAGCAAGGGTATGATGACCTGTCATATTGGAAGGAGTTGGCAGAGAGAAGGCAAAAAGGCGAGGCGAAGATGGAAGAAAGGAAGGCGAGAGATAGAGCAGAAAAAAAAGGTTGTAAAAAGGAAGAGTTATATAAGATAGTAAGGGAAGTTTTACTTCAGGAGTATCAGAAAGATGAAGGAAAAGTAAATGAGGAGAAAGACGCAGACACATTTTTTACACGAAAGGAAGGTAATGAAAGTAGGGTTATGCCAACTAAAGGAGTGAGCAATAGTAGTCAAAATGATGGTGTAGTAGGTGGACAATCACAATTGTATCCACAGTTCGCTGAACCCCCACAATATGACAACCACGGTGTCAGACCATCAGTGCCATACCCACCACAAACAAGAGCTAAACCTTTTTCTGTTGAGTGGTCAAAACAGATGGGAGAAGTATTTTCTCCTAAATCACCATCTAGGGTTTCACGGGAAACCGATGCGTTTCCAATGATAGAAGTACCGAACCCTAATGTAGCCAATGATGAACGTCCCACAATCCTAGTGTATCGTACATGGACACAGGAAGATGTAAAGAAGGCCTTAGATGGTGTCACACCTGTAAAAGAGGACGCCGTAAGATTTATTACAGACATGAACAACTTGAGAATGTCATACCACCTGAACGGAATAGAAGTACAACAAGTGTGGATGAGAGCCTTAGGGCCAGAGTGGTGTCTGTGTAAAGGAAATTGGAGCCCCACATATGGCAATGGCCAACCTGTGGCCCATGATGACCCCACATTGGAGCAAAGAATCAATCAGTTGGAAGAGAGAGTCCTAGCAAAGTTCAGGAAAAGAGCTAATTACTCAACAATAGGACAATGCAAACAAAAGAATGACGAATCATTTGATGAGTATAGAGTGCGTATGATTACGGTATTCAAACTAAATAGCGGCCTTGCTGAAGATGATGAACCCACAGGCCCATACCAACAACAGTTAAAGAATGCGATACATGCTAATTCAAATCCTGGCATAAAAGGGTGGGTTGATAAACATTTCATCGGAATGCCCACAGCAACTATGGCAGACTATATCACACACGTGCAGCATGCAGCATGCAAAATGCAGGTGTTAAGTAACAAAAATAAGATGCAAAAAATACACACCTTTGTTACAGATAACGGAGAAATCCTCTTTCAAAGTCAAGGACGATTCAGAGGAAAAGGTAGCGGAACAGGTAGACAGAATGTACGAAGCTATCCCAACAATACTGGATGTTGGAATTGCGGTGAAGAAGGTCACTTCTCCCGTGATTGTGACAAAGGCCAGTTCAAAAGGAACCAAAAGCCATATTAGGCATGACTAGGCTTGTCTAAACAAATAGAACCAGAACCAAATGATGAACCAGTAGTAGAATTAAATTTACAAGAGGTATTTGCCTTTGAACATCGCAGAAGTCACATTGGAAGTGAATGGTAATCCAATCAGATTTCTTTGTGACTCGGGAGCATGTAGAACAACTTGCAGATATGAATTTCCACATTCAAGATCTGCAGGCAATACATGGCTCAGGACAGCAGGAGGAAAATTTGACAATAATGGTCAAGTCCCTACCAATAACGTTGTGGTCCATCAGATGTAGGACTAATTAAAAGTGCCCAACCTGTACAAATTAAAGCTAAAAATGATTACAGGACATGTGTTAGGCAATACCCAATAAAACCAGATGCATATGAAGGAATAAAACCAGTGATAGAAGAATTGTTAAAAGCTAAAGCCTTAGTAGAATGTAACAGCTCAAAATGGAACATCCTTAATTTTCCAGTGGGAAAAAGTGCCACTCTCTGTGGGATGGAGAATGATACAGGACAAGCTGTAAATCAAGCTGTGGTGGCAAGAGCACCTTGTGTGCCTGACCCACACACATTGTTAAATTCTTTACCAACAGATGTCACATAGTTCACCATAGTAGACATCAGTAATGCATTCTTCTCCATTCCAATACATAGAGAAAGAAGGTTTAGGTTCGCATTTACGTTTGCAGGAAAAATATACATACACACGCCTACCGCAAGGATATTGTGAAAGCCCGAAAATGTATTCACAAGCAATGATAGCCATTATGTCTATGTTTAATCCCCAAATGAAAGCCATATATTACTATATGTAGATGACATCCTACTAGCGTCACCAGATAGGAAGTCATGTGAGGAAGACACAATAGCCTTATTGCACCATTTAGCGAAAGAAGGCCTTAAAGTCAATAAAGACAAAGTACAATTTTGTAAGCAATCAGTGAAGTATTTAGGGCATCAGTTGACAGGACAAGGACAAACTATTCTAGCTGACAGGAAACAAGCAATTTTAAATGCACCTAAACCACAAACAAAAAAGCAAATTATGTCCTTCTTAGGACTCACTAATTAGATGTAGATGTTGGATTCCAAACTATGCACAAATAGTGTCACCATTAACAAACTTAATGTATAAAAATGATGTCACTCTTACAGTGGAATGAGGAGGCAGAAAAAGCATTCTGTGAAAAAGAGTACTGGTAGGAAGTTTGATTGTAGCACTGCATGATTACAGCAAAACATTTAAACAAACAGTAGATTATAAAGATGTGAAGTGAGGCCGAGGTCATGTACTCAACTCAGTCTTACCAAGAGTATGGTGCAAAGAAACAACCAATAGCGTACTACTCTTGTAAGCTAGATGCAGTAGCATGCGCCATCTTACATTGTGTGCGGGCTAATAGCAGCATCTATGGCCGTGGAAACAAGTGCAACCATTATATTGTTCCATTTACTAGTAACTGAAAGTACCTCATGCGGTTTCCACCCTGCTATTGCAGACGAGCATGACATTTTTGTCTCCTGCTAGACATCTGTCTTTTGTCTCAACCACATGTAACACTTGAGCGATGCACCACGCTCAACCCAGCTACCCTTCTACCACTCCCTGAGGAAAGCGAAACACATGATTGTGATGAACTAACAACACAAACTACAAAGTGTAGACCAGACTTATTAGCTCAGGCACTAACAAAAAGAGGAGATTTTTGTAGATGTTTCCTCAAAGAAAAATGATTTGTGGAAAGAATCATAACTGGCTATGCAGTCATAGCGCTTACAGAAGCATGCAAATTAATGAAAGGTCAAAAGGTGACAAATTATACCGATAGCCAATATGTACATTGAACAGTACATACCTTTGCAGAACAGAGGTATGATAACATCAACAGGAAAACCAGTAACTCATGCAGGATTGTTAACAGCATTACTAGAAGCAGTGCAATTACCAAAACAAATTGCATTGCATGTAAATGGGACTTACAAATAATACTGATCCGATATCCTTAGGAAATGCGTTCGCTGATAAAATGGCAAAACAAGCGGCACTAAAGGAACTGGACCATCTTGAAACTGAAAGATTACAAGTAGACTTTGAGATATTGGCTGATATGCAACAACAAAGTCCAAAATAGGAAATTGACCACTGGCTTAGGAATAAAGCAACCCTGGACAAAAATGTTTATATGTCGACAGAAAAGAAACCAATCTTGCCAAAAAATTGTAAAAGTGGGCTGACATTTTGAGCCATGGTGTTACACATGTCTCAACAGGAGGGATGTGTCACACTATTAACACCCACTTTAATTCGTGTTTAAAAATTCTTATTCAAAAAATTTTTGTTGAGCGTTTTTAACGTGTGCAAAACACAACGTCCAGGACAACTTGTGACCGAGGCGTGGCCAATTTCCAAAACGACAATATTAATTTCAAGTAATACATATGGACTTATTGAGCTAATTAAAAGTGAAGGAAGGTCAGCCCTGATTCTTGCATCCCAGAGCTGTTGTAGATTGGCCTCATATGGGATGGAGTAGGGGTATGTGTATGAGATGGACCAGGATCCTGTTCCTGGACCAGACACTTGCTCCTTCACCCCATTATCTTTATTGCCTCCTGAGTTTAGTTTTCCAATGAGTGAATGACCATAAATGCCTGAGACCATCCTGGCTTTTTGGTTCTCCCACAATGATCTCTGCAAAGATAACACGAGACGCAGCACAGGATGCTGTGTCCTGACCTTCTACTAACTTTACTAGTGGTTGACAAGTACTGATCGCAGTTTAACATGGTACTCATCTGATCTGCATGGAATATATTGAGAATGAAACAGAATTAGACTACAGCAGTCACTTTGTAAATTAACTTGTAAAAGAAAAGAAAAAAAGGAAAGAAAACAGGAACAATGTTCCGCATGGACTTAAAGAACCATAGCGCGTACCATCCCCAAAGTGGAGGACTGGTAGAACAGAAAATGCATGGAAGAAACAAAGTGTCCAAGGACATAATGTTTAGATCCAGTTAAATTACACATAAACATAACGGCACAAATGGTTTGAGTCCATATGAAACGTTGTTTGTCAAACCTTATAGGTTGACACAATTCGAAAATGTGTAGGAAACTGATGACGATTCTACTTTGATAGAAGACATGAGACTGACACCAGGAGACTGAGTGTTGAGTAAAAGTGGAACAAGAAAACACTGGCACTCTCCCAAGTGGGAAGGGCCTTATCAAGTACTGTTAACGACACCAACAGCATTAAGAATTGTAGAAAGAAACACTTGGATACGTCAAACGCATTGTAAAGTAGTCATTGTTCGGGAGTCTGACGAGGAAGGTAAAGACCAGTCTGTGATGCAGGGGACTTCAGAGTCCTAGACTCTGAGGCATTGTGTTGAGCAGTGAAGATTATAGCACATACCCTGGTCCAGAAAACCGAACAATGCATCCTAGTTCTAAGATCACTATTGTAACAGGAGGATTGGTGTTCCTGATGTTGCAGTGTCCTCGTTCCCATACAGTACCTCAGTGTCTCAGAGTGGTCCATGATCTTGATCTCACACCTCCACCTTTGCTCTGCCAACAACCTGAAAACAACATACTGATACAACAATATGCATAATGAGTCCTCTCATCACCTCCAGACATGCATTGTGTCCAGTTTTATCTTCACCAAGACCTGAAGAAGATCCATCACATGAACTGTGCTCTGACAGCAAACGATCCCTTCCAGACTGAAAGTTCAGAAGATGTTTGCTGACATGGTGTTTATGGTGACAACGACAATCACATCACCAGCCACTAAAGTGGAATGTGGCCGACTCAGAACTGGACAGGATCACACCTTTGATGCAAGGACAAGCCAAGCACCAGAATCTAGAAGTGGCAACAAATGGCCACCAGCAAGGAGGACATCCAGAGGAGAGACTAGAACAGCAATATGACCCTGGCATGTGCAGAAAAGGAGACTTTGGACCAAAGACTTGATGGAGGACTTTCTTAACAAGCAAGGTGGAAGGAAGCAAGGAGGTGGGGTGTGATGGGATCATGCCTACTCTGACTCATCTGATGCCAAGGTTGACACTGAAGTAGACAGTAACGCACACACACACACACACGAACACGCACACACACACACACGAACACGCACACACACAAACAGTACTCGAGAACAGACGTGTGGTGTTGATGTAGAGACAAATACCACTATGAAATTGTATATAACATGAGCGGAACGTGCAGTAGTGACATTACAGATTTCAGTATCCATTTACCCTATGAATGTTGACATGTTACTAAATGCTAAATCTTTGAAGCAGATGAACATCACCTCCCAAACTACTTCCAAACAAAAAGGGAGGTTCCAGACACCGACTGGATAACAAAAGACAATCCCACTTACATCGATGCCATCAGCGTGCCACGAGGGGTACCACCAGAATACAAACTAGTAAATCAGATTGCAGCGGGTTTGGAGGGAAAGTATTATCCCATGGATAACAGTTAACAAAAATGTGGATAGGATTAACTACCTCCACTATGACATACAGAAGCTTGGGAACTACACCGAGGCCGGACTCACAGCAATTGGAGAACAACTCCATGCCACGTCACTCATGGCCTTCCAGAATCGCATCGCCTTGGATGGACTGCTGGCACATCAGCAAGGAGTGTGCGCCATGCTTGGCGACCAATGTGGCATGTCCATCCCCAACAATACAGATTCCACAGGAATGCTGATGCGTGCGATTTCTGGTTTAAAGGCGCTAAACACCAAGATGAAGGAACACTGGTGTTGACACTGAGATGTTCGGTGACTGGTGGAGAGCATTTTGGGGACAATGGTCTCCTTATGTGATGTCTGTGCTTATTGCACTCGCTGTTGCCCTTCTTTTGTGTGCCTTATGTGGATGTTGTATCCCTATCTTGAAGGTTAGAATCACATGGACTGTGAATTTAGCCATGGCACCAATGACAACAAGGTAAATGAAATGTACCCCCTACTGGTGGCAGGTGGCAGCGATGACAGTGATGATGACTAGGACAACCATGATAGATATGCTCCTGACTTGTTTCTGACTTGTACTTTGACTCAGATGACGAGAACACTTCCGTTTAAATGTAAGCACATTTTCTGACAAAGATGACCTGCGAGGAAAAAACCGAGAGGAGACCCAAGGAGCGACAGCAAACAGATAAAAGTGTGATAAACAGGAGGGAAATGTTAGAATAAAATGTAGATACAAGTATTATTTTGTTAGTTATCACCCTTATATCCATTTGCTTAGACAATAAAAATTGTTTGAATGTGCTGAAGAAGGAATTTTCCCGTGACCCTGATCAGAGACCCCCCAGTGACCCCCAGGTCCTGGAGGTGCCTGGATGCGCCAACAGCAACTCTGCAGATGCTCATGTTAACCCTGCAAGAATGTGTCAAGATAAGAACTCATAAAACATTAAAAGTAGTTGCTCTCACATACACACACTCACATAGACAAACAAATACAGCTCGTGCAACTGCCTTCTCCACCCCCCTTAGAGTTGCACGACCATGTAGTAGGGACCCCCGAAAGAGAGTAAAAGGAGAGGAGTGTGAACTGCATATTCAGAGTGGAGCGGCATGTCACTGGGTATGTGGTTTCACTCTCCTCGCTGCGAGCAACTTTGAATATTGTTGTCTGTCTCTTCTGTATTCCTATACAGTAAATTCTCGTTATATCGATATCGGTTATAACGAATTACTGCTTATTACGATACTATTTTCATTTCCCGGCAAATTTCTAGTCTTTTATGATATAATTAGTTCCGTTAGTACGATACCCGGTTATTATGATAATCCGGTTACTACGATGCCCTTTTCATCTCCCGCCAGCCAATTTGGTCTGCTTATATCGATACAAAAGCAGCTTACATCAATCTTTGCTTAAGGATTTCAATACCAAAAAAAAACACGGCAAACGGCTGCTTCCAGTCAACTTTATTTTTCACACTTCCACCACCACAGCGCAGCACACACACCGATTCCCGCACTTCCTGGTTCACAGGTCATGCTCAACCCGCCCCACATAGCTGGCCAAACACATGCCTGCAACAGAAGAACCAACTGACATAGCATACACACCTATTCCAACGAAGACACAAGCGTACAAATACATGTATTTAATTGTGTTGTATTCAGATATCTTTTTATTCTATACACACGAGAGAAACCACGAACGCAGTTGGTTCTTCTGTTGCAGGCATGTGTTTGGCCAGCTATGTGGGGCGGGTTGAGCATGACCTATGAACCAGGAAGTGCGGGAATCGGTGTGTGTGCTGTGCTCTGGTGGTGGAAGTGTGAACAATAAAGTTGACTGGAAGCAGCCGTTCGCCGTGTTCTTTTTTGGTATTGAAATCCTTAAGCAAAGATTGATTTAAGCTGCTCGACATTGTTCTATACTATAGAACAATGTTGAGTGTATTATTGCCCACTTTTAATGCAGTTCGGCGCAGAATACCGGTTATATCGATATTTTTTCCAACTCCCGACAATATCGATATAACGAGACTTTACTGTATTTAAGTAAAGTCACAGGAGTTTGAACCTGACAATGCTAACATGCTAACGGATACCACGCTAGCACCTAGCAAGAGGGCCTCAGGTCCCGAACAGTTTGATGCAGTCCCATAGTGTCCCCACATCATACAATGTGTGTATTTGCCTTGAGACATCAGCAAATTAGCTAAAATGCTAATATGCGAACAGTCATCATGCTATCACCTAGCAAGAGAGCCTCAAGTTTAGAAACTGCCAAGGTTGTCCTATAACCTCCCTGCATCATGCCATGTATGTATTTGCCTTTAGACATGAGTAAATTAGCTTAAATGATAACATGTTAACGGCTACCATGCTAGCACCTAGCAAGATAGCTTCAAGTCCCAAAAGTATTAAAGCAGTCCCACAGTGTCCCCACATCATGCCATGTGTGTAGTTGCCTTTAGATATGAGGAAATTAGCTTAAATGCTAACATGATAACAGTCATCATGCTAGCACCTAGCAAGAGAGCCTCAAGTCAGCATGCAAGCTCCATAGACAGCTGCAAAGCTTGTATGGCTGGGCAAGCCCATAACTAGAAAATTCCAGCGGAAATTTTGATGCTGTGAACCTCGGGCCCGGTGTCTGCCGTGCCACGCTGCCGAGCATTAAGCATTGCATATTGCAGGAATAATTTTTTACAAACTCTTTGTAAAAGGCATCTAGTGGCATCACATTGAAAGCGAAAGCTTAAATGTGTTCATTCATGTGACCTAACATCAGCAGTTATTTCCAAAGTTGGGGTTTCTCAACTTACTGTCACCTCATAAGCCAAAATAGAACCAAACAGTAGATTTCAAGGCATGTGCAGCTGGATGAAGGAGCCAGGAGACTGAAGTCGGGGATTTCCTGCTGAGGTTGCCGCCCTTGACCCAACCTCGGAAAAGCAGTAGAAGATGGGTGGAATGCAGCGGAATATTTCGGTTTAAAAAGACAGTGGAAGCAAAACCTGTACTTAAGTTCATATATAAAACCAGACAATTTCTGAATAAATCGTTTGACAGTTTATTTAAAAAGGAACCACAACAAGATGCAACAAAGCCTTAAATTCTTGAAGTCAAAATGTCAACAATTACACCAGTTATGAACAGTATTGTGATGTATAATATTCTGCAATATAGAAAGATAAAACCAATGACAAACACTTCATGTAGCAAGGCAACATGTCCCGTATGTAACAGTTTAGGTCAGCGGCCCAAGGCACATCATTATTTCAGAAAAAAAAAACAGCAGTAATTTTACAAGCGTTCAATGACATTATATCGCACCAACTCACAACAAAACAAGTGATCTCGAAGCACTTTGGTTCACATTATTATTATCATTAGTTTGGTCTATCATCAAGTTCATCATAAATGAACAACAGAAACCCACACCTGCACCTGGCAACGGAGGCAAGGAAAAACTCCCTCTTGGGAAGAAACCTTGGACAGAACCCAGGCTCAGTGGGGCAGCTGTCTGTCTCGACCGTTTGGGTTACTACAGAAAAATGTTTGGTACAGCATGATTATGCATTATAATAATAATAATACATTTTATTTAAAAGTGCCTTTCGGGACACCCAAGGTCGCTTGTACAGAAGATAAAAAACACCAATATAAAATCGAAGACGATTAATGGAGCGCAGATGGAAGTAAGCTGACCTGGTGACGTTATTGATGTGGGATTGAAAAGATAGTGTGCTGTCGAGGATGACACCCAGACTCTTGACCTGAGGGGAGGGGGAGACTAAGGAGCTGTTGATGGAGAGAGAGAAGGAGTCAACTTTAGATCAGGTGGATTTGGTGCCAATGAGTAAGAATTCAGTTTTATTGCTATTAAGTTTCAGAAAGTTGGAGGTGAACCATGATTTTATTTCAGAGAGACAGGAGGTGAGGGAGGGGGGTGGGAGTGTGGAGTTAGGTTTGGAAGAAAGGTAGAGCTGGGTGTCATCCGTGAAGCAGCGGAAGTGAATGTTAAATTTACGGAAGATATGGCCGAGGGGGAGAAGGTAGGTTATGAAAAGAAGGGGCCCCAGGACAGAGCCCTGGGGCACACCTGTGGTGACTGGGGAGGGGTCGGAGGAGAAAGACTTAAGCTGTATGAACTGAGTGCGGTCTGTGAGATAGGAATGGAACCATGGAGGGGGGTGTGGGTGATGCCAATTGAGGAGAGTCTACTGAGGAGGATGGGGTGTGAGATGGTGTCGAGGAGGATGAGAATTGAAAGTGAACCAGTGTCAGCTGCAGTGAGGAGATCGTTGGTGATTTTGATGGGTGCTGTTTCGGTGCTGTGACGGGGACGGGAGCCGGACTGGAAGGGTTCATACAGACTGTTAAGAGTGAGATGTGCGTGAAGTTGAGAGGAGACTATTTATTCAAGAATTTTGGAAATGAAAGGTAAGTTGGAGATAGGGCGGAGGTTATTGAAGTTGTTGGGATCTGAACCAGGTTTTTTCAGGATTGGAGTGACAGCAGCAGTTTTGAAGGCTGGGGGGACAGTACCGGTAGACAGTGAAGAGTGGATAATGGCAGAGATGAGAGGAAGCAGAGAGGAGAGGCAGGATTTGACCAGGATTGTTGGGATGGGGTCCAGCTGGCAAGTGGAGGGCTTGGATTTGTGGATGAGGTCAGATATTTCAGACGCATTGGGGAGTTGAAAGGAGGGAAAAGGCTGACTGTAGAAAAAGGGTCCGGGTGTGGGGAGAGGAGGCGGTTGTGAACAGAGGTGCTGGTGAATGGAGTTAATTTTGTCATTGAAGAATGCCATCAGTGAGTTACAGGTGTCAATTGAGTAAAAGTGGGGGGGGGTAAGGAGTGGGGAGGCTGGAGGATCGTGTTGAGTAATGAGAAAAGTGATTTGTTATTTCCTTTGTTGGATGTGATGAGTCCAGAGTAATAAGCGGATATACGGTGTGCAATGGCGTCTTTGTACTGGAGAATGTGGGTATTGTAACTGTTTTTGTGTATTGTGAGTCCAGTTTTTTTGTCGAGCCGTTCCAGGTGTCGTTTTTTTTTTTTTTTTTTTTTCATTGTCCGGAGTTCAGGGGTGTACCAAGGTGCAGAAACAGTCAGAGTTTTCAGTGGGGCAATAGAGTTGAGGATATTGTTTAGACCAGTGTTGTAAAGAGCTGTGAGAACATCAGGGTTGGAAGGAAAATCCGGGATTGGGATACAGGAAATTTCGGAGCAGAGAGTGTCAACATTAATGTCCTTTAGGTTCCTGAAGGAGATGAGACATGGAGGTTTGATTGAAGAGAGGGAGAGTGTAATGCTGAATGAGAGGAGGAAGTGGTCCGTTATTGGAAGTTCGTCGGCGGTGCAGTTGGAGGGGGTGAGGCCAGAGCAGCAGAGTAGATCCAATGTATGTCCTTTGGTATGTGTCGGGAAGTCAATGTATTGATGGAGTCCAAAACTGTTAAGGCATAATAGAAAGTCTCTGGTGAGGGGAAGAGTTTTATTGTCTTTGTGTATGTTGAAATCTCCCAGCAGTATTAAGTTATGTGACAGAGTGGAGAGTTGTGTAAGGAGGGTGGCAAAGTCAGTTAAAAAGTCAGTGTGGGGCTTAGGGGGACGCTAAATGGTGGCGACGACAGTGGGGGAGGGTCCAGGGAGCATAAAAACAGTGCATTCAAATGAACTGAATGCAGAGGCCGTCACCGGCAGGACTTTCCACTTCTCGCGGTGAATTAACGCGAGACCTCCGCCGCGACCGTTGCCACGGGGATGACAGATGTAAACAAAGCCAGCCGGTGTGGATTCGTTGAGGGTGGAAATGTCATTTGGCTGTTGCCATGTTTCCGTTAAACACAGAAAATCAAGCTTACGGTCAGTGAGGAGATCCTGGAGGAGATGACCCTTGCTCGTGAGAGAGCGGATGTTGAGCAGACTGAAGCGAACAGTGGCGTTGTCATGCTTAGCGGTAGCGTTAGCATTAGCCGTCCTAACCAGGCGAGCTAATGCACTGCTATCCGCTACCCTGTCGGAGTTTCTGAGAGGACGACGAGTGGTAGACCAGATGGATTTTATTGAGTACTTACGTATGTGAGACGGCGTGGATGGATGGAGGAGAGGAAATGGCCACATGGTCATTGCAAGCAAATGTTCATTGGGGACAAGACAGCATGTGAAGACCAGACCAGGACCTAAAAAATGATGTTAAGATACAGTACACCGGACTGTGGTAACTGTAGTAAGAATGCAGAACACCTGACTGAATGCAAGACTGCGGTTGAGAAATGTAAATGTGATCAATCAGTGTCTGCTTTTGCCAGTTGTTGCCTTGCCGATGAGCTGTGTATAGCCTCTGGACTCAAACAACTCCAGTATAGACTTCTTACCTTTTGAAAGCAGGTCCTCGTTGAAGTCGCCACAAACAACAATGGGGTGGCTTTCCATCACTGCCAAGGTGTCCAAGAGGCTTGTCAAATTAGGTAGAAATGTGCCCAGACTCAAGTTCGGTGGTCGATAAACAGTAGCCACCACAGCCGTGATCGGCACCATGACTTTAACAACCAAAAATTCAAGGTCTGGCACATTCTGAACAAACCGGAGGGGCTGGCCTTGGAGTTCCCTCCGACGGCTGCAACTCCGCCTCCCTCTTTCGCAGCCGTGTCTGGCCTGTTTAAACAGGAAACACGTCTGTTCCGTACAAAAACAGCGTAGCCCTCCAGCTGCAAGTGCCGCGAGATGGAACCAGACAAATGCGTTTCCGTCAAACAAAGCACATCAGCCAGTCTCAGCTCATGATGAGATTTGATGTCCTCTATGTGACACGCGAGGCCCTCTGTGTTATGGTGGACAATCTTCAAAGTCGGAGAAGGCCCTTGTGCAAAGTGCAACAGCGGTCTGACAGACAAGAAAGAAGCAACATGCTGTCCATTGCCAAAGCAATGTTGGGATCAGCATATATTTTCTTCTCATCCAAGTCCATGATCTTCAGTCCCTGGAGCGAGGTCGTGCAACTTAGAGCGACGTAGGCCATTCCAGGTTCAAACACGCGCTTCAGAGATACGACCGCAGAAGATAGCGTCATGCCTTGCACTTTGTGCGCCGTGCATCCAAAGGCCAGTTTTGCCGGGAATTTCCGCCTCACCAGTCCTTTGATGCTTAAACTTTCCTCTGACTTTTCTATGTAGGCCAAATCATCCCCGGATCCCTGAAGTTTCTTCCGAAATTTCAGGCCTGCTCCAGGATTGTCCAAAGAAATGCCAAGAAAAGTAACAGCGGCCTGTGGTCCACGGACAATGTTCATGATGGTCCCGAAGGTGCCGTTCACGAGACCATCCTCAATGTCCAAGTTCCGGATGATCATGACTCGCGCTCCTACAGCGGCTTGCAGTTTGTCGGGCAGATCTCTTTTCCTCCCGGTTATCATGTTGGACACGATGACCAATTGTCCGGTTGGGGGGTCTTTTCTGTAGTTTTCTGCCGGAATGCCGACCACATTCAATTTCAAAGCTGCCACATTTGCACTGTTGTGTTTGTCAACCTCCTTATTGGTTGCAATAATGTGGAGCGTACTGGTGTGACACTGCGGTGTTTCAACGGTAGCCTGCTGCAGTAAAGCCCGGTCACTTTCATACAAGGGCTCCTCCTTCCGCTTTTCCCTTACCCTATTCAAAAGCTGGGCAAAGGTCAGGTCCTCCTTCTGCCGCATGATCTCTGTAAGTCGAACCAACTGAAAGTTGGTCCAGAGGTCAAGGACATTATCCTCATACACACAGAGGAGTTTGGCCCTTCCAGTAGGTGGCAGCTGGTAAAAGTCCCCAACTGCAAGCACAGATATCCCTCCAAAGGGCTTCCGGTTGCCCTTGATTTGCTGGAACCGTCAGTGGACATATGCAAAAAGATCCTTGACATTTCATCAATGATTAAAATATCCACGTTGGAAAGACTCACCTGCAAGGTGTCCAGCGCGTTGTCGAGTCCTTGATATGGAGGCCTCAAACTTCTTGGGAGCTTCAAGACAGAGTGAAGGGTTTTCCCAGAAATGTTGAATGCAGCTGTGCCGCTAAATGACGTCAGCAGAACCGTAGGCTGAGACAAATCCGCATCGGCACGAATGCCGGGAAGCTGCCGAAAAAATCTTGGTGGCCTCCTGGTAAATGCGCTTGATGACATCTCTCCCTGAGATGAAATAATGAAAGGGCTCAAGGTCGCGATCAGAAACACGCTGCAAATACCAGTCGCGTACGGCATAGATTGATGATGTTAAGACTGCGGTACATCCTCCTCACAAAGTCCGGACTCAACTAGGGTGATTCAAAGACCGTCAGCATTGGGGCGCCGGAAAGGTCAGCCTGATAGGCAGGAACGTCATCCTGCTCATCCTGCTCGTCCGCTGCGTTTGGCATCATGGCCTTCAGCGGAGCAAGACATTCGGCCCTCTGCTTCCACCTCTGGCGCAAAAGAGTTCCACGCATTAACAGCTGGACCCTCCTGTTGGAGTCGCTCCAAAGCCTTGTCCAGTTTCTTCGCTTGGCCCTCAAACCGCTTCATTTTGTCATAAATGATGGCCTTCGCCGGACCTAGTCTTGACCGTCCGTCCAGGGAGAAAGACTCATACGTTGGGTGGGAGTCGCTGGTCAACTCGTGGTCCATCCTGTGGGGCGAGTTTGAGAAGGGCCCTGTAATATTTTTCAGGAAACTTTGTGATGGAAAACCGTGTGTATCTTATGATGGCAGGTTTTCCCCTGGTCCTCTTCTGAATGCAACCCATGTCGTTCAAAAGGGAAATGACATTTGGCCCTTCTCTCTCGTAACCGTAGACCACCCTGTAATCAGACGCAAACTTTGCCAGACACATATACTCAAACCCCTGCATAGGTGGTCTGTTGGCGTACTTTTCTGGCAAACTTGACATCCAGACTTCAGCTGAATCTCATTCGCAAACCGTCCTCGTCGGTTTGGAGGAACACCACATTGCGTGAGGACTTCTTCAGGGACAAACTGCAAGTTCGTGCCACTGCTTCCTGAGCACTTACCTCTCTGTGCTTTGAATACACCTGCATGATCTTTGGCATCTCCTCCTTCTGGTTGACGTCAGACTTTTGCACGTCCTTGATGACAGATTTGAGGAACTCGTCATCTCATGCTCCGGCTTGGAAATGTACGACATCATGTACATGATGCAGCTGATATCATCCAAAATATACTGGATGTCCATGTTGGCGTTCCACGCCCGCAGCAGATGGGGGTTGTAGGCATTAGTCCAACTTTCTTGCAGTGTACGCTTAAAGTGCACAGCCATCCCAGTACTGAGGTTCTCAACGTAGTGCTTATACTGACCCAGGGTCAGCTGGCACACGTTGAGCAGGTCCGTCAAATCCTCCGGAACCCGTGTGTCCATAAGCCTCTCTCTTACCTGTTTCAGCTTTTCCTTGGACTCCCTCAACTGCCTGGCCATCGCATGGAGCTCCCGGTGAGCTTTCTCCCAGTATGCTGGTGTTCCTCGGAGTGGCTGCATAAATCTGGTCGCTTCCCTGCTCTGTATGAGCCGCTCCAACGCCTCCTTGTCCTGGATCATCCGGTTCAGAATTTTCCTCCCATCCGCAGTATGAGGTTTTCCCTTCCGCGTCTGAATAGACATGCTGTTATTGGCCATGTATGTTTCAATGACAAATTGGGCAAAGAAAAGGTAGCCCTGATCTTCAGCAAAGTGTGGATCCACGGAAAACAATCTGGTGTTGAAGTAAGAACTTGGTGATACTTTAATGATCCTCTCCTCATCCATCGTGTTCTTTCCCGTTGGGAACAGAACAGGAAAGGCCATGGCCTCCAGCTGCGGCACAGCAAAAAATCCAACAGGCTTGTTTTGTTGGGCAGGAGCAATGCTGAATATCCCATCCCCAAATGAAAGACTTTCCTGTGAAATGTCAAGCGGCTGCATGCATGTATCGAGCATGAGGCCCGGCCGAAGTTCCTCCTGATCACATTCAACATGCTGTGCCTGCATAACTTGGGCATTGCTGGCCTCTTGCTGCATGATGGCGGGGCGGATGGCTCCTCTTCCCCTTCAAGGACACTTTCAGCTGCTGCACTCTCATTGATGCACACATCCCTGTACTGTGGATGAGTGTGTATCAGCGTCCTGAGCCCTACTAGTATAACATTCGCCATATTTACCGTATAAAAATGCTGATGTCCTTTATACCGAATGTGTCTCTTTAGCTTTACCTGCAGCAGTTGAGCTTCGCTACGTGGCCTAGGTAGTGAGTTCACTGCTGCTTCCATTTCAGCACGGTGGCATACAGTACAAACACATGTGCGACTCTTTCGCGGAAAGACGATATTGCTGCTTTCATTACAGCGCTTGCTGGATCCTGCACATTGTTGGCTGAATGCCGAGTTATAGTCATGTATTTAGTCTTTACTTGAAGCGCGCATTGTAATTTGTGCCGAATACGCTGCCCGGTAAGACTGTTCTTTTCGCAACGCTGAACATGATGTAGCCTTACATTAGAATGTCCGTTTCTTATTTCATATTTCTTATTTTGAAAATAAGGATCATTTCTATGCTTCTGCATCCACGTTTTCATGAAAACCGCCCACCTTTGCTTAAAACCTGGATGGTTGCGATATTTATCTCTTAGATACACCCTATATCTTGCCTGGAAAGCTGGATCCCGGTGGTACCGCTCCCTCTGATATAACGTTCATCTCACCTGAATATCTGGATCCAGGTGATACCCTTCCCTGAGGTCAGCTTCTGTCGTTCAACAAAAGCCAGATCAGATTGATACTTTTTCCCAACATATGCTGACATTAAAGTATTTTTGGTTGTCAGACTTCTGTGATATTTTTCAGCTACGTGCATATTATGTTTAGCTGTTTAATTAAAGCTAAAGTTTCTATTTTATGTAAAGCTGTTTAATTTTTGTTGATGGTAATTAGTGTCTGTTACATACTTGACCTTCATTTGTAGATGTTTTTTTTCACGGGGATCGGGTTCTTTTGAAGCTTCATACGGTCTACATTGTTGGCACTTGAGTGCCTCTTTCATAGCGGTCCGTCACCTCGTTTTACTCACTTTGGGAAAATCTGTTTGTACATGGACGCATGGTGGTACTATCAGCTCCTCGTGATCTGTCTCAACACATTCTCTTATTGCTGTGTCTGTTACTTTGGTGGGCTCTGAAATTATTACGACATCCAACTGTACCTGTCTGTCACTTGCTATCTGTTCTAATCCAAAGGAAACCGGTACCAACTCGTAGTTTGCATCGGGTCTGCGATCTGAAAGGAGCTCATGCACATGGTCGACTATCATCATCATATCATCATAATCACAGTTCTGTTTGGGTCTGGCAAACCTACTGAAGATCGACTGTGCGAATCAAAAAAAACGTAGCATCCTGACCTATCACGAAAAACCGCAAAGCACTCTGGAGCCACAATCAGAAAAGCATGAGTGACATCTTGTGAGAGGCACTCAAGTTGTCTGGCAAGTGGCAACAAATAAGGATCTATTAGGGAATTGCTGCGATCCCTCACCAAACCAAATTTCGGCTCCAACTGTGTAACTGTGTATGCATTGTTGTCGGTGTGAACTATCTTTGGCATTTCCTCTTTGGTTAAATGATTGCTGATTAAACGTAGTTCTAGCCCACATACTGTCCACCCGTAGAGTGCGTCTCCATTTTCAAGAACTCTGTCAAGAACGTCTGCATCAAAATGAAACCCCTCAGCATGGTAGGCCAAGAACGTCAGTGCCATAAACGTGCACTGAATATTGCGAGTGCAATCGTCAAATCCATCTGGGAGTGAGTGGCCAGGACAGTACAAATGTGTCGACCAGCTTCTGTGCCACAATCCTGAAATGTATTTGTTGTGTTAACATACATTTGTGTAATCATGTTAGTTTTTACCATAGAAAAGCTTACATTAGCCTTGTTTTATCAATGCAACTTTACAGTAGATCTAGTAGGTGTATACATTTCCTGTGTTAAAATTACCGGGCTGGTTTCATCCAGGACAATGTGCAGTAGTGGCATTGAGGACTTGTGCAGATGTCTCTCTAAAGCACTGTCTCTGGACTGCAAGGCGGTGATGGTGTTGACGGCATCTAAAAATGTACACACACCACTTTACTACCAATGCACACACACGCTTTTACAACCAGAACAACATTTTGTTTTTCTCCTATGACATTTTGTTCATTCATTCGTTTTCTACCGCAGTGATTTTCAACCACTGTGCCGCGGCACACTAGTGTACCTTGAGAAACTGCCAGGTGTGCCGTGAGGAATTATCCAATATCACTTTTTATAGTTAACATTGATTAATCATCATTTGCAAATATTATGTCAATAGCCATGAATATATGGACCCAAATATTCCAATTGCATTTGGTGTATTTGCTCAAACGGAAAGAATTGAACAGGGATGGAATATTCCTTTAACCAATCCAATTCAGGTGTCTTGTACCCGCTCAAACGGAAATTTGTCAGGGTACGTTCTTCTCCGTGGTTTTTTTCTTCTTCTGTTGTTTATTGGCGGTTGGCAAGCAGCTTTCGTGTGCATTAGCGCCATCTGTGGAACAGAATCTAAACACTTCTATACTTTATTCACAAGTCCAGTTTTATTAAAAAAGAATATATATCATTAGAAAACATGTCCCGAGTTTAATAATAAAATATTAGCAAGATTGAATGTGATCTTTTCCTGTTAAAATTTATCCCGGGTGCGTTCTTTCAGCGCATGCTCAGATATGACGTAACACGCAGATCCAGACGTTCTTCACTTTTAAAAATGGAGGCCAGCAATCGGCATTGGACTAAGCAAAGTTTGTTTTTGATTCAAACTAAATTTCAAGACTGGACAGATGAAAAACTGACAATACAGAGTTATTCCAACAAGTGAAAGAAAAATTCTGGGAAGCCGGTATCACGTGATGTTGATGTTTACGTTTTACTGCACATGACCCATTGACTATTCTGGTTGAATTTAATGGTGCATGTAGACAAGAGATTGGAATATTCCTTTCCATGGATACCATTGTTTCCCGAAAGGTCATTTGGAAAGAGAAAACTCGTCATGTAAAAACGTGGCTACTGTGGAGTGTCTGTGGTGTAAAGACTGGCAGAGCAATGTAATCTTGGTCCGTGTGGCAACACCTACCTTGTTCCTCCCATAGACTTTTTGATGCACGTGTGAGGTCATGGTGACATTTTGGAACATTTTTGGTTAGGGGTGTGCCACAAGATTTTTCCAATGTAAAAAACGTGCCGTGACTCAAAAAAGGTTGAAAAACACTGTTCTACCGCTTATCCTCATGAGGATCGTGGAGGTGCTGGAGCCTATCCCAGCTGTCTTGGGGCGAGAGGCGGGGTACACCCTGGACTGGTGGCCAGCCAGTCACAGGGCATATAGACAAACAACCATTCACACTCACATTCATACCTATGGATTTAGAGTCGCCAATTGACCTAGCATGTTTTTGGTATGTGGGAGGAAAAAAAACCCCACACGTGCATGGGAAGAACATGCAAACTCCACACAGAGACACACTGTGACATAGTTAAATATGCATATGCATAGTTGCATGTGCATAGTTACAAATTAGCTAAAATGCTAACATGCTAATAGTCATCATGCTAGCACCTAACAGAGAGCCTCAAGTTTAGAAAGTGCCAAGGTTGTCCTATAATCTCCCAACATCATGCCATGTGTTTAACGAACAACCTGAAGCTGGCACAGAAGAAGTGCTACTTTTTGCGCAGGTCTGTGAGGTTTCTTGGTCATGTGGTGGACAGTAGTGGTGTCTCAGTTGACCAGGAGAAAGTGAAAGTCATCTCAGCTTTCGAGAAGACAGACCTTATGGAAGACGATGGCTGCACCCCATCGCAGCAGAAGGTCAAGTCATTCCTTCCTTGGCATGGTGCTTTATACTATCAGCATTTCATTCCTGGCTGTTCGTCCATAGCAAAACCGCTCTACACTTTGACAGTGGGACAGAAGAGGAGTGCCAAGGGTTGCTTTGGGCGGAGACGAGCAGGCACTTTTAGAAAATTATCTCCTCAGGATTGGACTCCTGCTTGTGACAAGGCGTTCCAAGACCTCAAGAGTGCCCTCCTCAAAAGTGTGGTGCTGGCACACCCGGACTTTGACATCCTCTGTACCGATGCTTCCCTTGATGGTCTGGGTGCTGTCCTGTTCCAAGTACGCAAGCAAAACTCTCAGTAGCAGTCAAGCGAACTATCCTGCCCACAGACTGGAGTTTTTGGCTCTTAAATGGGCGGTTTGCGATAAATTTAGCCATTGGCTCAAAGGTCACAAATTTACTGTCTGGTCGGACAACAATCCCCTCACTCACATCTTGACTAAGCCAAAACTGGATGCCTGTGAACAACGTTGAGTCTCCAAACTGGCTACGTATGCCTTTGAAATCAAGCACATTCATAAAATATTGTATATATGTTCATGTTATAATGACACAAATGTCTGTTAAATTTAAGTGATACCTGATGTGTTTGTGGTGTCATGTTTATGTGGAACGCTGAGAACGTCACCGTGTACCCCTTACTGCTCCTAATTAGTGTAACACCTCCGGTGTATATAAGTTTTGGCCACTCCTTCCTACTTCCTTTTTATTCATGATCTCCATGTGAGAGAGGTGCGTTACTCAACCACATTGTGACTACAACGTGTTTATTCTCTTCCTTCAGCCGAGAATAAAGTGCAGCAACTGCAGCAACCCGGTGCTCTTTCATCACAACGCATGCGTCAAACACCACCGGTTACAAACTAAAACTTTGTAAGCAATCAGTCCCTGATTCTGCCATTAGCCTGGACGGCCTCGCAACATTCAGATCAGACAGGAGCCATGCGCTCACTGGTAAAACCCGCGGGGACGGTGTTTGCATCTACACTAATAACAGCTGGTGTACCAACACTACCCAGGTCTCCAGTCACTGCTGTGTGGACATTGAGTGTATGATTGTGAGATGCAGACCTTTCTACCTACCTCGAGAATTCACCATCGTCACCATTGTTGCTATCTACATTCCACCTGATGCTAACTGTAAGCAAGCCCTGAATGTACTCTACCCTGCCATCAGTGACATGCAAGCCACACACCCGGACAGCATGTTTATTGTTGCTGGAGATTTCAACCAGGCCAACATGATGACCGTGCTTCCAAATGCTTTGTGCTTTACCAGCATGTGGATTTTGCTACCAGAGGGGAGAATACTTTGGACTTGGTTTACACAAACATCAAGAAAGCATTCAAAGCAGTCTCTTATCTCAATATCTTTTAGCTATAATAGCAGCAGAAGAAAACACAACTCAACTAGCTGACGGACAAACTAACAATGATCCCACAAAGGCAGAAGCGCACACCTGAACTAAATAGAGGACAAATTAGGGACAGGTGTGGGTGGCCATGGCAACGAAGGCAGACGAGGCAAAACAGGAAGTCCAATACAAAATAAGTGTCCAAAACGGAAACCAAAGCCCAAGAAGGTAACCCAAACTCAACATGTCACGTGCAAACCCACACAGAGCGTGACAGTACACCCCCTCAAAGACGGATCTCAGACGTCCGAAACAGTTCAAAGTCAGAGCGATGGGTGGTGGGGGACCGGAGGTGGGTCGCCGACGGACCCCTCAGGGAGTCGGCCGGGGTGGCAGGCCCCCTCCAAGTAATGGAGGGAATGGTTGGGTCGGCAGTGGTGGTAAACACCCTCCGGGGGGCCCCCTTGACCAAGCGCGAGGTAGGCATCCTCAGAGGGGCGCCCTGGGTGTGGAACCTGGGCTCCGGCAGAAAGTCTAGAAGCAGGCGGCGTCCGGCCCTGACGCGGCGACGGTGAAGCAGAGTTGTCAATATATGTCATAACACCCTGCGACACAGTCAATTATGGACACATCTATATCCCAGCTATATTTCGATGAGAGGTGGGGTACATCCTGGACTGGTCCCAGCCCATGGCAGGGCACATATAGACAACCATTTACAGTCAATTTTTCATCAACATCAATTTTACATTGCAAATATAAATACACACAAATGTAATTTTTTTTAATATTTACTTTAACAGCGCACATTTGCATCAAAGAGGTCTGGATACTATATGTAGTTAATAAATTGGACATGACATTTTTCATAATTGTTGGTGTGTGCATGAGAGAAGTATATATCTCAACCAATGACCACCGTAAAAAGTAAAGATATTTATTCCTAAACTATCCGCTGCAGCCTGAATTTCCACCTCTGTTGCCCAGCTATTGACATATTTCATTTTGGAAACACTAATATACTCTGTCAAACAATTGTACTCACTCCTGAGAAGCTTCTCATAATCTTCACAGTGCTTTTCCATATGTTTAACCACATGGAGTCTAATTTTCCTGTGATTTTTCTGTGTGCCACTCACCGCTTGTGATATGGCACGGAAAAAACAGTTGCCGTCAGCAACAATGCTCTCCTTTTTACAGGGAGCTCCCAAGGGTCCAACACGCAAATTGACAGGCACAGTTTTGACTTCACAATCTATATTCAAAAGTTGGCACACATCTTTGGAGTCATTTTGAAGCATTGGACAAAAGGCATGCTGTGTGGTAACAACACTGACTACTTCGACATCAGATGCACATGTACTAGAAATGTCAGCCATTTTTAACTTTTTGGAAACATCAGTCACCTCCAAGTGACGTTTTCTATCAGCCACAACAGTCACAACAACACCAGCTATCTCAAAAAGTTTTTCTGTTCCACCAAACCCTGCAGCCAAATTGCTAATGTGATTAGCAAGATCATCGAGACTACCAAAACACAGAACAACACTGGTTCCATCACTGCACACCATGCCATTACAGCTGCGCGAGTGCGAATCCACCAGACAATACTGACCAGCATCACAAATGATGGCACAACTACTTTGACAGACCGTAAAAATGCATGTGCTGTACTTGCCAAACATTGTTTGTAAAGCATCATGCAGAGTGACATGAATCCCGTTTTCAATATAATAGCCAGAAACTACATTGACATCACCTAAAGCATAATCATCCTTAACACAAAACTCAAATTTGTGTCCAGCAATCACCTCCTGTTTGGGCAATTCTGTGGCACACAAAAAGTGGGTAGATTCACCACAACGGCTCATTTAAGAGCCATCCACTTTTCCATAAAGAGCAAAATGTTCCAATGCATTCCACACACCGCAACGCACTGCTTCAGAATAAAACGTAAACAAATGGTTGTCGAAAGGATCTGACCGATTAGAATGATGTACAAAATACTACACTCAGAAAATGACCCAGAGCCTTATTAAATATAACAATAATAAAGTTTACTAACTTAGTAAAACCTCTGAAAATCATTTAATCGCTTACATAAATAAATGCTTAAGTCCAGAGCTTAAGCTTGGTGACGTAGACCGTCATGACGTGCCCCCTTCGCGGCCAAAGGGGTGGAGTTATGATAGGTCTCTTGGCAGTTTCCGGCAACACAACTCCAACGAAGGTATGGAAACACGGCAAGTTATATGGACGACAATACATCGGTAAGTACAGCACTTGCAATTTTTAAACTAATAGCGACCCCGTCTTCCTTCAAATACGCTGGGTGTTGTTTTTTTAATGTCACCGCTATTCTGTTGTGCGTAAGCTAACTTTAGCTATGTTTGCTAGCCACCAAAGAGCTCAGCTAACATGGTTCGTTGGGCGAACATACTTTAACAGGTAACGGACCATCGAACCGGAAAAGTTTAGCTTTTAACGGCGCTCTCTTTCTCTATGTGTGTACGCCGTGTTTTGCTTAGTTTTACTTTGTGTTTTTATAACATGTCGATATGCTCCGGAATCTCTTGTAGGAACAGCCGAGGTACTTCTGGAGCTCATTACAAATGTAATACAAGAGTTTTCAGCATTCGTTTTCTACCCCTCACCCACACGAAGGTTGCGGGGGGGTGCTGGAGTCTACTTAGAATTAAATTTGCATGTTTTTGGAATGTGGGAGGAAACCGGAGTACCCGGAGAAAACCCACGCATGCACGGGGAGAACATGCAAACTCCACACAGAGATGGGCAACAGTATTCATTAAAATTATTTATTCATGGTTTCATATACAAAATATTAATTCAAATTATGAATTAATGCATGTATTTTGTAATTATATTTGCAGATATAATTCATGTCAATGTGCATTTTTGGCAGGCAAGTGATTAGCGTGCAGACCTCACAGCAATCGATGAGCAATCGAAAATGAATGCATGAATGAATGTGCATTTTAATTCATTCTTTACAACTGTGGATTTAAAACGCAATCCAAAAACGATGTACATGAAATTAGACAGCACTTTTAAAAACAAACCATCCTAACACTGTTTATGCTCCTTTTTAAGGTGGCGGCCCGTGGCCTGGCAATGTAGGCGCTGCACATTGGAGGATACTTCAAAAGGGGAGCTTCTCAAGCATTACCAAGTCAAGCACAGTATTTATGGATGTGGCTGTAAGTACCCTGTCTTCATTTAAGATGTCCTTGCTCCCTTAAAACATGGAACAGTGGTGAAGTGGTATTCTTCCTCGCTATCCTCCAGGAGCTGAACCAAAACCAACTAATCACCAATTAAAGAAGAGCGACAGCCCAGTCATTAAGGACTTGATGTGGAGAACTTTTGCACATAGAGGAACATACAACATACACATGAGCATCAGTGACATGAAGCACAGGTGGCCTACCTTGTTTAATGTCTCACAGGTGAGTATTTGGATCTTTTGTGTTAAACACATTATGGACTGTAAACAACTACTGTATGTTTCACAGTTATACTTAAGTATGCACTTCACTTTTTGTTGTCACTGATTTTTTGTATCTTCTTTCATATCTCTCTTTCAGGAGAGGAAGGTGCCAGAATGGAGGCGAAAGGACACCAAAACTGTTATCCTTGTTTGCAGCGAAGAAAAATGTTGTCAGAGCAAGAATTCAAGCACAGACGAACAATCTATTTCAGGTATTAAAACCATCCTCCACCTATTCAATTTGTACTTTACTTGCAATAGTCATCATTCCACCTGTCTCATTCACATTTCTCTCCATTCTCTGTTCACATCATACAGCTGACATTTATCTTGTCTGACTCTCCCTCCTATTTATTACTCATCCTTTCCTCCCGTCTTTCTCAAAGGAGCTGTACGTATGTACGAAATTCACATCAAGTAAACAAAATATCGCACAATATGTCTGTCATCAGAGACTAAGAAAACATGTTAATTTGAAATAAAGATGTGACAACAAGCCTTCTGCAGGTGCACAGCGCACAGACACAATGTCAGGGCGGTGAAAGTGAAACAATAACCCGCACAGCACCTGACTGACATGACCTCTGCTTTTAGTTACTGTGACTGAGAGTAAGAAGCTAAATACTCGTCCATCCTACCCGCTTAAGCCACCGAAGCCTGAATAGATATCACTGTGACAACAGATACTGCCGCTTCATTCCTGCTGCTAGTTGCAATACAGATTTTTTTATTTCACTCCAGCAACAGCCACAATAGCCACAATCTTACATACAGCCCCTTGAACAGTTTTTGAATGTCTCTTTTCTATTGTAATGTAATTCATTTGCATGCTATGGAGTAGCAAAGTTCCCGCCAAGAGGCCACTCTTGGCCAGACACCTACAGACCGCCATGCATACTGTGTGTTGTCTGACCCCTTTGTTTTGCAAAGGTAATAAAACCACCAGAGCTATGTATTTATTTCAGGCATTCTCTATCCTACTTAGGATGATAGAAATTTTTCCACAACAATTGCACACAAAGATGGAGCTGCTTTTTGTATGCCATAAAGCACATATGTCAAAGTTAAGTCCCACAGGCCACATCAGGCCCGCGAGAGGGTTTTACCTGGCCCGCTTGATGATATTAATCTAATATTAAATTCAGCCCGCAGATAAACTGTACTACATTTCCCACAATGCAACAGGGACGCGTGTGCAAGAGCATAGCGGGAGGCATCTTAATTTATTCAGCAGTCATTCAGCATCAGTCATTAGCACAACAGCAAAAGTTAATTTACAGATACCCATCAACAATGGCTAAATGGAAGGTGGACAGTGAAAACAAGGGCTTTCAAACAAGGTGGGAGTTAGAGTACATGTCACAGAGGTAGCTGGAAAACCTGTGTGTCTTCTATGTGGACAAAGTGTGGCGGTGATGAAAGAATATAATATGACATGGCTGAAATTAAAAATGACTGACAGAGTCATAAGAAAATATTGCTTTATTTATCCAATCATATGGTAATATATTTGTTATGTTTTCAGTAAGTTAAATCTTGGTTTTAATGAAGATTGGACAGTCCGGCCCTCGGCTTATGGCCAAATGTTTTATTTAGCCCTCCGTCCACTTGACTTTGACACCCCTGCCATAAAGCAGCTGTGGACAACAGAACAGAGTACGTGCTATTTCTCTTGTGAGGTGCAAGTTGAACGTGAACTCCTAACAGCTGTCTTTACAATGTCTGCAGGATGCCGGGGATGGATCAACCAGCATTCAAGAAAAGATGGCATAGTGATTGAGGGCAGCACCGTCCACAGCAATCTTGGGGATCTTAGCCAAGCCCGCTACTATCTGATGGGACTGACGTATGCCAAGACCTGCGATTCCCCGAGACCCTGTCATCCAGTTTTATGGTGTTCCAGTTAGTACTGCTGGATCTGGATTTATGGAAACCTTTCAAAGACTTTGCCAACGAAATGTTGTTGCCTGGCTCCCGTAAAGTGAATGGTTGTCTATATGTGCCCTGTGATTGGCTGGCCACCATTCCAGGGTGTACCCCGCCGCTCGCCCGTAGACAGCTGGGATAGGCTCCAGCACCCGTAAGGACAAAGCAGGAGAAAATGAATGGATGTTGTTGGCGGCTTTCTGAGTGATTTTTGGTTGGTGAAGTTTACCTGTCCTAAGTATAGAAGTTTCATGTGTTAATGTTTATTCAAGTGTCTTAAGGTCATGAAAATGTCATTCATGCATTTCAGCCATGTGTTGCAACAATTTCTACCAGATGCTCATATGCTCATTTTGATGTTGATGTACCCTGAGGTTATATAATTCAAATGGAGATTTCTCAGACTATGTCCAATAGTGATGGCAAGATGTCACCCCGTGAGGCTTTGAACCATTTCAATCAACTGGTTTGACAAATGATTCATTTCTTCAAGCTTCATGTGCACACGAAACCACCTGCTGGCCTTGGATAGAATTACATGCGGCTGTATCTTCATGTGTGATGCATTAAATGCTGATCTGTTTTGGCTCTAGGATATGATTATGTACTACAAAACATTGTAGAACCACTTAATTAACCTAAAAAGCGTAAGATTAAATATACAGTATATATAACATACTGAATGTTTTATTGTCCATCAATGCCATGTATCGTGATATGGCTATCTTCATCATGGTTTTATGTCACCTGGCTGCCATGGTTTCAGGGAAAGTGCTTGTGTAACTAAAAGATGTATGCTTGTGTAACCTGGATAGAATATGAAAGATATAATTATTTTTTTATTCAATAATATTTTTTTATTAACAATTTTTGGTTTCAGGCGATTCCTCTTTTTTGATACATGTCGACAATGAATCGACAAACTATCCACACGCTCAACAGACTGACTCTCACCACAAAACCCCACATTTTAATGTTTAAGCCTGAGGGGTTTATATCGCCGACTGATAGGAAAACATCGCGGCAAATTCTAAACGTTTTCCGGAATCCGTCACGTGGTACAGCCGGGCAGCGAGGCTTCGGACGTCATCGATTCAGGCCCCTCCCCTCAATGAATCACCCCTCGGTCCACGCTTCCGGGAAGTGCCCACTCAATAACTCGACACACGCTTTGAGGCCCCGGCACCTCTTGTAAAGTCACTACTGTTCAAAGATGAAATAGATATTTTATCTTTGTCAAAGGAGACTAATACATGTTTAGCGTATTTTTTCATGGTTTTTGTTTGTTTCAAATATTGACTTGAAGTACTGAAAAAGATTAAAGAAATATGCATTATACATCATCAAGTTCATATTTTTTCTCTATTTGATAGTCCATTATTACATTCTGTTAAAGACAGAGTAAATGGAGCAGATTTGTTTTCTTCTATAATAAAAAATCATCTCATTTTCATTTACAACTTGCTGAGATTGTGATGTTAGAACTGTCACGGTTCGGCTCGAGAGCTTTAAAGTTCGACCCCAGGATGCAGAGAGCAGGACCAATAGCAGGTAAATAATATTTATTGCTTGCAATAATTGCAGCAGCAGGAAAAGCAACTCAGGTAGCAAACGGACAAACGACAATAATCCCACCAAGGGAGACGCACACACCAGAACTAAATAGACACTCAAATTAGGGACAGGTGTGCGTAACTAAGACAACGGAGGCAGACAGGGAAAAACAGGAAGTCAAACCAAAATAAGAGCGTGCCAAAAGGAAACCAAAGCCCAGACCGTAAACTCAAACCCAAACTGTCACTTAGGACCCCACACAGGGCGTGACAAGAACATCATTACACATGGTTACTGTGCGATATATATATATATATATATATATATATATATATATATATATATATATATATATATATATATATATATATATATATTTGTTTTTTTCTACGGAACTGTCGCTCTTTCAAGGTGGAATTGATGTGCAGTTCATGAGCAAAAAATATCACATTAATTATAAAAACAACAGAAATGGTGTAATATACAATTTATTAAAATAACGTCAACACATCTGGAGCGTCGAAGAATGTCGCCTAACTGTCTGGTGTCCAACAATGTCACGCCCATGACATGGTCACATGACACAGTATTATAAATAAGAAGCCATTTGGTCATTTCTTATTTCCACCTCAGTCGCCTCCCAATTAACACAGCTGAAAGGTAAGTGCTTTCTTATTATTTGCCCTTATTTTGACCATTGAATGCAATTCATGTTTAAGTCAATGTGAACATCTGCACATTTTATCATCTCTTTTTGTGTCTAGAATGGCCAGCTCTTCTTCTCCGGCGAAATCGCCCACATCCACCAACCCGGAGGTGCAAGCTTTGCGCACCAAATGCCAATTGTTGTGTGTAAGTATTTGGATGATTTTATTCGTTCATATCATTATTATTCTGATTCTAGAAAATATTGCATTCTTTCTATAGTTCTACATTTCAACAGAATAATATTTGTTATTGTCAATTCGATGTCCGTGTACACTTCATTTTGTCGTAAAAAACATGATGCCATGGGTTACCATCAATTACTGTGAATAATGTGTTGTTATCTGTCTGTTTTGACAGTACTCGTGCCAGGACCCTTGCGTGTCCCAGGAAGACTTATATTCACAAAGTTACGTGCTGGCCGAGACCTTCATAGGCTTCGCTGCCAGACGTGTCAGGGGCAAACAACTAATGGCGGAACAGGTGGAAAAAAATCAAGCCACCATCAGCCAGCTTGAGGAAGCCTTGGCAGAGGCGAAACAGCGAATTGACGCAGCAGAGGGGCAACAGCGTTTGAACCCAAATGGTGAGATACTTCATATTTCATTGATGACAAGTTATATATTGTGTTGATGTTGCAATATTGCCATGTTTATGCGTAACATTATGTATGATTCTGATGATATATTGTAGTTGTTAATGCGGTAAATGTTATAGTGTTTCACCGCTAGATGTCACTCACGTGTTATTTCTTCTAAACAGACACCCGTGACTGTGCGACACAAACAGACGACGAAAAAAACACAGAAAGACAGGATAAACATCCAGAAAAAACACGTCCGGAAAAGAGACAAAAAAAAACAAATAAACATCCCCCCTTCCACAAACATGTTAGGTTAATTGGCGACTCCAAATTGTCCATAGGTATGAATATGAGTGTGAACGTTTTTTATCTGTATTATTAATAAATTGTTGTTGTTATGTTGTGCTTTGGATTGTTGAATTTTTGTATGTTACATAATTAAACGTGTTTTGTTTTGTTCGTACGCGACTTTGTTTAAATCTCTTTAGCTTTCATCCATCATCTGGTATTCCACAACATGTTAGTTATTTTTACAAAGCCAGTCTTTATTCATTTTGACACATGTAATAAGGTTTAAGTAGACTTTACAAAACACAGCAACAAATACATTGCTCAATCATTTCACTTTGCATATGAACTTCACCCATGAAGTACTCGTGGGTGTTAGAAAACACGGGGAGAACCTGAATATGCCCATTTGCTGGAAAGGGATGTTTCCAGTAAAGACATTATTATTATAGGACCCACAACAAAGTCTCAGGAAGCGGCTGGAGCGCTCCACATCGCCCCCTTCCGGATAAATATGGTGCATGGTGAATTCCGCTCCGAGCGCCTCTGTTTTTTTCTACCGGACACGCCGATGCCTGGTGCTGGGTCCTAGCGCCCGTCGATTCGCGTGCCCGTCAACTCTCGCGCACCCCCAGTGGCATGGGGTGCGATATGTTCAAATGATAGGAATTTTTGGTTGCGCCATGAAATGTGGGCGTGGCGGGTCGCCTTGCATGCTGAGCAGACTGTAAACGTTAATGAGTTGGCTTCACGTGGTCTTATCTTCATCGTACTTGGTACATGTGATCATGACCACACCTCAACGATCCACATAGGTCACTTCCTGATTTCGGCGCAGCCCCCCCTATTGGCAACAACTAGCCTAACGATTAGTCTTCTTCTGGCAGGAGATTGATCAGATGGACATAAAGGTCACAAGGTCCCTGACTGGCAGTCTGGTGAAGACTGTTGATGGACCGTGATCTGAATAAAGCACACGTGGTGGGCGTGGCCTGGCAGTGAATGCTCAAACCTCGCCATTGACCCTCAAAGGGTCATAATTAGCCTGCAGAATGTAGCATGTGGTTGAAAACTTATAGGGGGGTCACAATCCAAGCCTAGGCGCCCTGGTGTGGCCCCCATATAAAACCAAGCCAAATTGACTCACTAGCGCCACCTACAAGTTTTAAAATAATTATCCCTCACCTCCCGTTGCACGTATGGGCATGATTTTCGGAGGAGACATCACTCATGCTAGTACGCACAAAAAACTCTCAAGAACCCATGTTCAAAAACCGACAGGAAGTCGGCCATTTTGCTTGGCGGCGTCCATTTGGGGGCGAGGGGTCATATCTCACCAAACTCTTCCAAAGGGGTTCCATCAATGCACACTACACAAATGGCCAATGTTAAAATCCGATGGATTTTGGGCTGCTCTTTAGGATGTGGGCGTGGCACGCCTTCAAACTACGATACTTGGATTCTGTCCTTGCCTTGAAGCAATGTACATCAAAGTCAATACACAGTTTGACTGACAGACTGATGATGTCAGTCGATGGAATATGATGTGTGTAAAGCACATGTGGTGGGCGTGGCCACGGCAAATGGTCAGCCTTCGCCATTGACCATCAAAGGCTCATATTTTGCCCGCAGAAGGTCACAGGCTGCTGAAATCTTACACGTAAGGTCAGAATCCAGGCCTGAGCGCCCTGGTGGTGCTCCCATGTGACACCAATCTAAATTGACACACTAGCGCCACCTAGAAGTTTCAATTCATTATCCCTCGCCACCCGTTGCACGTATCACTATGATTTTCGGTGGAGACGTCTATCATGACAGGACGCACCTAACGCTCCAGAACCCATGTTCAAAACACAGCGCCACCAACTGGTGGAAATGTATATCTGCCGTAACTTCCTTCTGCACGGTCGTATCAGCACCTAATTTTTTCTGGTGGTTCGGGGTACCCTCCGGTCCGTTACCGTGTGGGCGCATAGACTGTATAGCGCCACCCACAGGCAGAAACGTATATCCGCCGCAAGTACCTACCGCACGGTCCGATCGTCGCGAATTTTTCTATGGCTGTTCGTGGCGTCGGACGGGACGTGACCGCGCACCCGCCTCGCCGCCGGCGTCGCCCCCTCCTGGCGGAAAATTGCAAGTGCCGTAACTCCCTTACCGCTTATCCCAAAACCGCGGTTTTTCGTACGCCGCGTCCGCGCGACCGTCCAGACACGCGCGCGCCCCCGACCTGCACGTACCCCCGACCCGCGCGTACCCCCGACCGCGTCGGGGTGCTCGAGCCCGCTCATCACTGCTCGCAGTTTTAATTATTATTATTAGGGCTCGAGCACTGACCAGTGCGAAAGCCCTATTGTAATCGTAATGTTTATTATTATTATTATTATTATTATTATTAGGGCTCGAGCACTGACCAGTGCGAAAGCCCTATTGTAATCGTTCCGTTTCTTTTTCTTATTATTATTATTCTTCCGCGCCTTTGAGCGCCATTTTGAGGGCCTTAACATGCCCGAAAACTCACCAAATTTGCCGAGCACATCAGGTCTGGCGAAAAATTTGATATTTTATGGGTTACAAATATAATGTTCCAAAATTGGCTCTCTAGTGCCACCTTGAAATTTAAAAAAAATTGGCCCCCGCCACCAGTTTCATCGATCGTCACGAAACTTGGTGGAGACGTCTATCATGACAGGACGGACCAAAAAGTCTCAAGAACCCATATTGCAAAATGAACAGGAAGTCGGCCATTTTGGATGGCGGCGGCCTTTTTCGGGCCAGGAGTAGGGGTCGTATCTCGACGAACTCCTCCTAGGGGGTTTGACCGAATGAGTCCGTTGTTGGATCAACGGACACTAGACGGATGGCCGACGTTAAATTGCGAAGGATTTTGGGATATTCCGTACGATGTGGGCGTGGCACGCCCCCAAAATTTGCCCGTTTTCATCTGCCCGGGCCTTGCACGCTGAGCGTAACTGTAGACGTGAATAACTTGGCTCCACGTGGTCATATCTTCATCATACTTGGTACATGTGATCATGGCCCCGCCCCGAAGGTCCCCGTAGGTCACTTCCTGATTTCGTCGCAGCGCCACCTATTGGCGACAGGCTAAAGGCGTGTGATCTACATGAGGCCTTTTCTGCCAGGAGATTCATCAGATGAACACCGAGGTCACAAAGTCACTGCCTGACAGCCTGGTGAAGCCTGTTGATGGACCATGATGCAGGAAAAGCGCACGTGGTGGGCGTGGCCTGGCGGCGAATTCTCAGGCCTCGCCGTTTACAAAGAAAGGGTCATCATTCGCCCGCAGAAGGTCGCATGTGCTTGAAAACTCATAAGGGGGGGGCAGATTCCAGGCCTGAGGGCCCTGGTGGGGCCCCCATTTGAAACCAAGCCAAATTGACTCACTAGCGCCACCTACAAGTTTTAAAATAATTATCCCTCGCCTCCCGTTGCACGTATGGGCATGATTTTCGGAGGAGACATCACTCGTGACAGGACGCACAAAAACGTCTCAAGAACCCATGTTCAAAAACCAACAGGAAGTCGGCCATTTTTGGTGGCGGCGGCCATTTGGGGGAGGATGTAGGGGTCGTATCTTGACGAACTCCTCCTAGGGGGTTTGACCGAATGAGTCCGTTGTAGCATCAACGGACACTAGACGGATGGCCCACGTTAAATTGTGAAGGATTTTGGGCTGCTACTTAGGATGTGGGCGTGGCACGCCACCAAACTTTTACTTTAACCTTAACTTTTACCTTATCTGGCCCTGCCTGGTGTCTGGCCTTGCCTTGAAGCAATGTACATCAAAGTCAATACACAGTTTGACTGACAGACTGATGATGTCAGTCGATGGACTATGATGTGTGTAAAGCACATGTGGTGGGCGTGGCCACGGCGAATGGTCAGCCTTCGCCATTGACCATCGAAGGCTCATATTTTGCCCGCAGAAGGTCACAGGCTGCTGAAATCTTACCCGTAAGGTCATAATCCAGGCCTGAGCGCCCTGGTGGTGCTCCCATGTGACACAAATCTAAATTGACACACTAGCGCCACCTAGAAGTTTCAATTCATTATCCCTCGCCACCTTTTGCACGTATCACTATGATTTTCGGTGGAGACGTCTATCATGACAGGACGCACCTAACGCTCCAGAACCCATGTTCAAAACACAGCGCCACCAACTGGTGAAAATGTATATCTGCCGTAACTTTCTCCCACATGGTCGGATCTGCCCGAATTTTTTTCTGGTGGTTCAAGGTATCCTCTGGTCTATGACAGTGTGTGTACATACGCTATAGCGCCACCAACTGGTGGAAATGTATATCAGCTGTAACTTCCTTCCACATGGTCGGATCGGTCCCAATTTTTTTTGCTGGGTTGGGTCACCCTCCACTCTTTGAATCTGCGTGTCCATAGACTCTATAGCGCCACCAACTGGTGGAAATGTATATCTGCCGTAACTTCCTTCCGCACGGTCGGATCGGCACCTAATTTTTTCTGGTGGTTCGGGGTACCCTCCAGTCCGTTACCGTGTGGGCGCATAGACTGTATAGCGCCACCCACAGACGGAAACGTATATCCGACGCAAGTACCTACCGCACGGTCCGATCGTCGCTAATTTTCTTATGGCTGTTCGGGGCGTCGGACGGGACGTGACCGCGCACCCGCCTCGCCGCCGGCGTCGCCCCCTCCTGGTGGAAAATTGCAAGTGCCGTAACTCCCTTACCGCTTATCCCATCGCCGCGGTTTTTCGTACGGCGCATCTGCGCGCCGGTCCGGACACGCGCCCGCCCCCAACCCGCGCGTACCCCCGACCCGCGCGTACCCCCGACCGCGTCGGGGTGCTCGAGCCCGCTCATCACTGCTTGCAGTTTTAATTAGGGCTCGAGCACTGACCAGTGCGAAAGCCCTATTGTAATCGTAATGTTTATTATTAGGGCTCGAGCACTGACCAGTGCGAAAGCCCTATTGTAATCGTTCCGTTTCTTTTTATTATTATTCTTCTCCCTCTTTGAGGGCCATTTTGAGGGCCTTAACATGCCCGAAAACTCACCAAATTTGGCGAGCGCATCAGGTCTGGCGAAAAATTTGATATTTTATGGGTTTCAAATATAATGTTCCAAAATTGGCTCTCTAGCGCCACCTTGAATTTAAAAAAAAATTAGCCCCCGCCACCAGTTTCACCGATCGTCACGAAACTTGGTGGAGACGTCTATCGTGACAGGACGGACCAAAAAGTCTCAAGAACCCATATTGGAAAACGAACAGGAAGTCGGCCATTTTGGATGGCGCCGACCTTTTTCGGGCCAGAAGTTGGGGTCGTATCTCGACGAACTCCTCCTAGGGGGTTTGACCGAATGAGTCCGTTGTTGCATCAACGGACACTAGACGGATGGCCGACGTTAAATTGCGAAGGATTTTGGGATATTCCATACGATGTGGGCGTGGCACGCCCCCAAATTTTGCCCTTTTTCATCTGTCCGGGCCTTGCACGCTGAGCGTAACTGTAGACGTGAATAACTTGGCTCCACGTGGTCAGATCTTCATCATACTTGGTACATGTGATCATGTTCCCGCCCCGAAGGTCCCCGTAGGTCACTTCCTGATTTCGTCGCAGCGCCACCTATTGGCGACAGGCTAAAGGCGTGTCATCTACATGAGGCCTTTTCTGGCAGGAGATTCATCAGATGAACACCGAGGTCACAAGGTCACTGCCTGACAGCCTGGTGAAGCCTGTTGATGGACCATGATGCAGGAAAAGCGCACGTGGTGGGCGTGGCCTGGCGGCGAATGCTCAGGCCTCGCCGTTTACAAAGAAAGGGTCATCATTCGCCCGCAAAAGGTCGCATCTGCTTGAAAACTCATAAGGGGGGTCGGATTCCAGGCCTGAGGGCCCTGGTGGGGCCCCCATTTGAAACCAAGCCAAATTGACTCACTAGCGCCACCTACAAGTTTTAAAATAATTATCCCTCGCCTCCCGTTGCACGTATGGGCATGATTTTCGGAGGAGACATCACTCGTGACAGGACGCACAAAAAAGTCACAAGAACCCATGTTCAAAAACCAACAGGAAGTCCGCCATTTTAAGTGGCGGCGGCCATTTGGGGGAGGATGTAGGGGTCGTATTTCGACGAACTCCTCCTAGGGGGTTTGACCGAATGAGTCCGTTGTAGCATCAACGGACACTAGACGGATGGCCCACGTTAAATTGCGAAGGATTTTGGGCTGCTACTTAGGATGTGGGCGTGGCACGCCACCAAACTTTTACTTTAACCTTAACTTTTACCTTATCTGGCCCTGCCTGGTGTCTGGCCTTGCCTTGAAGCAATGTACATCAAAGTCAATACACAGTTTGACTGACAGACTGATGATGTCAGTTGATGGACTATGATGTGTGTAAAGCACATGTGGTGGGCGTGGCCACGGCAAATGGTCAGCCTTCGCCATTGACCATCGAAGGCTCATATTTTGCCCGCAGAAGGTCACAGGCTGCTAAAATCTTACACGTAAGGTCAGAATCCAGGCCTGAGCGCCCTGGTGGTGCTCCCATGTGACACCAATCTAAATTGACACACTAGCGCCACCTAGAAGTTTCAATTCATTATCCCTCGCCACCCGTGGCACGTATCACTATGATTTTCGGTGGAGACGTCTATCATGACAGGACGCACCTAACGCTCCAGAACCCATGTTCAAAACACAGCGCCACCAACTGGTGGAAATGTATATCTGCCGTAACTTCCTGATTCATGGTCAGATTGTCTTGACATTTTTTTTGATGTGTTGGGTCATTCTCTGGTCTGTTATACTGTGTGTACATACACCTATAGCGCCACCAACTGGTGGAAATGTATATCAGCTGTAACTTCCTTCCACATGGTCGGATCGGCCCCACATTTTTTCTGGTGGTTTGGGGTACCCTCTGGTCTATGACTGTGTGTGTACATAGACTGTATAGCGCCACCAACAGGCAGAGATGTACATCTGCTGTAACTTCCTGATTCATGGTCAGATTGTCTTGAAATTTTTTGGGGGGTCAATCTCTAGTTTGTTATACTGTGTGTACATAGACTCTATAGCGCCACCAACTGCTTGAAATGTATATCTGCCATAACCTCCACATGGTCAGATCGTTTCCAAATCAGTCTGACTATGTACATATAGCGCCACCAACTGTTTAAATTGTATAACTCCATTCTATATGGTCTGATTTTTTCCATGGTGTTACCGACAGGACATGACCATGTACCCACCTTAGACTGTATAGCGCTACCAACCTCTGGAAAAGTATAACTACATTTTACATGGTCTGTCTGGCCCGAGACTTTTAGGGAGCTGTGACATCAAACAGGACATGACCACATACCCACCTTTGAAAGAGTAGTCAATATCTGTCATAACACCCTTCCACACAGGCAAGTATGGACACAATTATGCTGACATTCATCATTATACCATCCTTCTATGCTGTTCATCCTCCACATGGGTCATAGGTGTGCTGGAACCAATCCCAGCTATATTTCGCGGAGAGGTGGGGTACATCCTGGACTGATCCCAGCCCATGGCAGGGCACATATAGACAACCATTTACAGTCAATTTTTCATCAACATCAATTTTACTTTGCAAGTATAAATACACACAAATTTTGTTTTTGGATAATTACTTTAATAACAGCACACATTTGCCTCAAAGGTCTGGATACAATATGTAGATATTAAATTGGACATTAAATTTTTTTATCTATATATATTGTCATAATTGTTGGTGTGTGCACAAGAGAAGTATGTACCTCACATATACAGTCAAAACCAATGCCCTTAAGGAGAGGTTTATGTCCAGCCAATTTATTTTATATAGTGACAATTCAAATCATATGGAAGTTATCTAGAAAGAGAACCAACTGAACCCCACACGAGCAAGCACTTGGCAACGGAGGCAAGGAAAAACTCTTTGAGAAACCTTGGACAGAACCCAGGCTCTATGGGGCGGCCTTCTGTCTCGACCGGTTGGGTTGAGAGGGATGACAGGGAGAGATGGTAGGTAGACAGTGGTGAAGAAAGGACAGAGGGTTAAGAATGGGTGGAGGAAAGGATCAGCAGTTGCAGTCCCACGATGACCAGTTCCCGGAATCACCAGTATCCTATCCAGTCATCAATGGGTGGATGTCAAGGTGCAATGGTGGGACCTCCTCTGGAAGCAGGAAGCATTCACTACAGGTCAGACAAAGCGTGAAACAAATGCGTTAGTAAACTTGCTATGATCATATAAAAAGGTCAAAGAAGACAGCATGAGGAAGGTTTTTTGTACTACAAGTACCATGGCATTTTATGTATAATTTTAGTAGCACAAGCACAAGGCCCCCATACATTTTGGTTAACAGGTTAACATTTTTCCCCTGCAGAACATAAACTCATCTAAGATTCTGTGTCCCATTTAGCATAGTGGAGGTGTTTCCAACTTCCAGCTAATTAAAGCTACTTGGTCAAAAATAAAGTGTTATGTGACTGGCAACATTTCAAGATGTATTTTATTTACCAAACAAAGTTTTATTTGTGGTCTGGAGCTCGGTTTACGTATCGGGAGAAATCACATGAGTATAATGTCAAGTGGCAAAAAGGGCAAGTGTTTCACACATGAACAGAATTTGACCAATATGAAAAGTGAAAACAGCTCCATATCTTACCACATGCAGCAGTTGTCAGAGGACACTCACACCGTCAGAGGGGTCTTGTCCTGTTGATGAAAACTCACATGCATGCAAACGACTACATTGCTATTATAATAGTTGGTATGATGCACTTATGGGATTAGTTTTACTTCTATGCTAATCTACTGCTACTATGTTAACTAATATATGCATGTACTTCTACTGCTACTATGTCAATATACGTATGCACTTCTACTATGTTTAATATAAAGATGTGTGTGGAACTGAAGACAGGCGGCAACTAGGAAGACAAGAGCAGAGGTTAGTCACAATATACATTCACATATTTACATATTTACATATTCACATGTTCACATATTTACATATTTACATATTTACATATTTACATATTCACATATTCACATATTCACTTACATATTTACATAGCCCTCATTGTTTGCATTACCGCGTCTGAAAAAACGTATTTTTCGTCAGTGATTGACAAACACAATCCACCGTTCTCGGAAGAGTAAACTCGCGGATTGTAAATTGTCCACTGTTAGAAAAATACCAACTATGTGTTCAGAAAAGTCTTAGTTTTAATCCCTTTGAATCTTAATTTTGGCCAGTGTTGAATTTTGCGCCAGTGCATGACTAATACAATTTCTCTACTCAAAAAGTTCTGAAAGGTTTGAATCCCTTTAGCATTTTACTTTAAGGCAGACAGGCGGTAACAATCAAGACAAGAGGACAGGTGAGTGAGGCAGCACTGGGATCATTTCATCAGGTACTATATACATACTATATACATATTTACATATTTACATATTTACATATTTACATATTTACATATTTACATATAATATGTACACTATTTAAATATTATACAAATATAAAATATTTACATATAATATGTACACTATTTAAATATTATATAAATATAAAATATTTACAATATGTACATGTTTACAATATGTACAAGTTCATTTACTGGTTTGACAAATAACCAGTTTGTTTTCAGAAAAGGCAAATAGTTTCACTGTGGTTTCACTTTTATTCAGTGATTGACAAATACAATCCACCGTTCTCGGAAGAGCAAACTCGTGGCTTGTAAATTGTCCACTGGCTAAACATGTGAGACCACCTGAACCCATTTTACACACTATAAGTCTGCCAGAAGAATGCTGAAGTGGAACGTGTGTGTGTGCCTGTGTGTGCGCGTTTTAAATTTGGCGTTTAAAAGAGCACAAAATCCCTTCATGATCACTGAAATAAGTGGGCATTACAACCGATTCTACATCAAAGTGTGATGTTTTGACATAAACATGGTCAATTAGTGTACCCTTTTCTGTGGTAGGATGTTTGACTGACTGGCAGAACCCTTTCCTAGCCATGTGCTGATAGTGGAAGATTTTAACAAATTTTCATTAAAATCTCCCAGTATGACAACGCTGGTGTACTTCTGGTGCAACCAATCCAGCAGCGTGCCAAGGTGACCTTGAAACAACGCCATTGGATAGGACGGTGGTCGATACACAACTGCTATTAACACACTGGGTGCGGAGCAGTTCACCAGTAAAACTTCCAAGTTGAAGTTTGGGGCGGAGACAACACTACAGTGCAGGTGGTCTGCAATGTACATGCCAACTCCGCCATGCTGTTGCCCTTGTAATTCTACCAAAGCAGGGTTACTGCTGGAGTAAGACAAACATCGTGGTTGGCTATGGAAATGGTACCCAGGAATGGTTACACTCCTGGGTGTACATGCCGTTGGCAGCCACGTTTCTGTCACAGCGATGCAGTTAGGCTGCAGGTGCTGTGTACATGCTGCCAAATCTGACGCATGTTTTGTCAAATTTTGGACATTCATCAAATAAATTGTGAAATGTGGTGGTTGTACATTTGTTTGTGTTGGTTCACTTTCTGTCAAAAATGCTGGCATCCTACCTACAGCATTCTTAATGGCATCATTACAGTAAATCTTTTCGGCATTAAACTTTTCAATAATCAAACCGTCTAAAGCTGTGACCCGACTCAATGCAACATACGCCTGCCCTGCGGAAAACACCCTGTCTAGAGACACAACTACATTGCTCACGGTAACACCCTGGACTTTATGTACCGTGCAAGCCCAAGCGAGCTTCAGAGGGAACTGGCGACGCATGCCACCACTTTTAGTTACTTTTTCTTCCTCTGGCAGAATAAATGTACTGTCTTTTAGCGTGACAGACTCAGCAGTTTGTGCGCGCCTTTGTTGACCTACTTTGGCATCATCAAACTTTATATATATCTTACTCGGAAATGTGTCATCCTTTTGGAAAAGAACATCAGAGACAGTGCCACTAACCCCGTTAACTAAGCCGTCGTCAATATCGATGTTTTTGCAAAGCATTACACGTGCATCTTTAGCGATGTGCAGAGTTTCCTCTAAACACGTGTTGTAAACTTTGCTGTGGTGCCCTACTTTTCTTTCTAATTTTCCTGATTTTTTGTTATGGCTGTAATCCTGAGCTTTCACTGTTGTGTACTGCGGGCATATTTTGAAAAGCTGGTTTAAGTTGTATTCATTAACTTGACGATTGGTTGGGAAAATATGTAATGCGGTGCTGACTTCACCTGTTTCCCACTGCTTTAGAAGTGCGACATCTGTTTCTAACAACGCCGCGCCTTTTGGCTGTTTGCGTAGTCTATTTAGCAACGCTGCAAATACATTATCTTTTTGACGCACAATCGTTGTGAGTTCGACCACAAGAAAGAGACTGGTCCACAAGTTAAAAGTGGCATCTTCGACGTAGAGAGGTTTTCCCTTGACTGGCGGCAACTGGTAGAAATCACCTACTGCAATGATGCTGACGTTGCCGAAAGCAGCATAGTCCCCAGTTTGTTTGATCTGTCGCAACCTACCATGAATGTATGTCAACAACTTGTGATCTACCATTGATATTTCGTCAATTATCAAAATTTGGAGGTCCGCAAACTTGGCACGCAAGGAATTCACCGTTTCCTCACCCAGTGGTGTGTAAGGCAAACGGGTATCCTTGCCAATGCTCAAGGTGCTGTGGATGGTTGTGGCATTCAGGTTGTACGCAGCAATACCTGTCGGAGCCGTCAGACATACAGAAATGTTGTCGGGTTGCCGACACATTGTTGACAACAACCTGGTAGCCTCATAATGGATGGCTTTAATTAGGTGGCTTTTTCCTGTCCCGGCACCACCTGTGATGAATAAGTGTAAAGGCTCGGGTTTTCTCCCACCTACTTTCTCGAGGCACCACTGTCTAATTTTGTAAAAAAATGTCCATTTGAGTGTTATTTAGGGAGCGGATCAATGCCAAGCCATCATTTCGACTCAATGAGTTTTGTTTTTGGATATTTAGAGCTGGTCTATTTTCATTTGCCAAATCAGGTATTATTTCTGCCTCTTCTTCTACTAATTGATGTTTTTTCTGACGCTCTTCTTCACACTGTAGCCGTTCTAATTCTTGTTCGGGACACAACAGACACCACGCATCCTCAGCAACACCGCTGTGATCAATAGATCTTTGGATGCTGTCCAGTTCATCCCCGCTACTGTCAAAGTGTTGTTGATTTACATCCACGATGGATCGGACAGAATGCATCGACCCGTCATTTAATCTGATTGCACCGTTGTTGTAAAACTCTTCAAATGTTGGGCAGTTGGCAGGTCTTAACTGCAAATCCACCCGGTATGGCAGATACAACTGCAAAAGGCTACGATAGTATAACTCTGGGTTTTTTGTTTGAGAAAAACACGCAGAGCGTACTACGGCAGGTTTGGTCCGTGTACGTTTTGTCACATGTCCGTAGTTGTTTTTAAGTTCTATTTTGGATGCCGACCTTTCGTTTTTGCTGATGATGCGGTATTCCGAAGCAAATTGTGCCAAGCACATGTCATTAAACGGCAAACTTTGGCACTGACGTTTGCCTGTTTGGATGCTTCTTTCTGGGCATTACTCAGCAGCAATCCAATCTCCCTTTCAGCTTTGGAAATGTACGAAATGATGTACACTACGCAGGCATATGCATCAACTACATACTGGATGTCCATGTTTGCATTCCAGCATTTCAGCAGAGGTTTGCTGTACGGATTGATCCAAATTTCATTTATTTGGCGCCTTATTATGACCTCTGTACGCCGACCCAAGCGGCGGTGTGCAGTCTCAAAAATTTCTTGGGTTATACCCAGACTATGGAACAAATGTTCCACACTTTGATAAGTGTGGTTCTCGTCAGCCAGGGCTGTTTTTATGGATTTTATGATTTCTGATGCCTCTTCTGCTTTCATGTCTACAGAATTTTTGGAGACTTTCGGACATGTGCATGTTTTAATGCCAGTTTGGCTACTCTGGCAACTGCACGTTTTGTCTCCTTGTCCCTCAAACTGACGGCTAATGAATGTTCGGCCAGACACAGGTTTAGGAAAACCAAAACGACACGTGGTATTTTTCTTTTTACATGTTTTGGAATGTCGCTTTGAATGCTGCTGCACAGACGACACCGTGTCTGACAATACTTCATCCTGTGTCTGCAATTCACAGGTGACGTATCTATCAATAAAGTCAGTAACTTCCTCATCAGTGTTTACATCAATCTTCGGGGCTTTGTCTACCCAGAACAAACAGTGGACATGTGGAGAACCACGCTGTTGAAACTCGACCCTGTAAAAATAGTCCACAACTTTGCCAATCGGTTGGCTCTTAGACATTATCACCTCTCTCAGAAAAACATGCCACCGGAAATCAAACATACGTGCAGCAGTCACAGGATTGCGTCGCAACAAGTCGCACCTATCAGCCCACTCCAACTCTGCAGCTGTTTGCCTTCTTCCCTCTTGTATCAAAACACAGTCTAACATGTTTTGCCACCGTAAATCAGCAGACGAAAAAGAGCAAAACCACGTGGGAACACCAAGCTGACGCACACAAGCCAAAATATCGCGCTGCGTACTCTGCCAAAAGGCTGGAGTGCCTCTGATGGGCTTCAGAAAACGATAGCCCTGGTCACATTCCAACAATGTCTTTAACGACTCATCGTTGGTCAACAAATCCTTGGCCATTTTTGCCACCAAACCAGCAATTCCTTTGCGTAAAGCAATGGAAATGCTCGACACCACCTGCAGAAGTTCACACAAATACTGAGCATAGAATATGTATTCCACATTCTGCCCAAACCGCTTATCAGCATGCATGACACGATTATTAAAATATCTGGATGCAGTCAGTCTATATTGCCGTGTATCATGAAATGTGAAACGGCCGCGTGGAAATAACACTGGGAAACATCTAGCTTCATTTGAATGGTCAGAAAGCAACCTTACAGGATTATTGCCTTCTGCCGGAGCCACATTCAATATATTGTCATAGTACTGATCCAGCACTTCCTGACCGATGTCAACTGGCATTAAACAAGTGTCCTGAAACATGCAGTGTTGCTGTCTATCATGGAGAAGCTCATCTTCTGTATCTAGAGGCGGTGTGACATCTACAGCAGGAACACTGTCCTCCACCTGAGAGGCATCAGGTTCCCTACAAAAGTCATTGACCCACTCCTCGTTGTACTCTATATCTTCATAATGCACATTTGACTCTTTTAAATACCTCAAGGCTTCTCGAATGTGCATGCTGTCCACAAAATGGTACTCATAGTGTCCTTTGTAAGTTAACTTTCTTTTGAGCTTGACACGGAGCATAGAGCCTTCCATATTGGACCGTGGCAACAAATTTGTCGTTTCAACTACATTGGCCGGAACACAAGTCACAGGCCCATGGACACCATTTTGCCCCCCTTTAGGCAATGCTAGCATTTTCATAAAGGGGATATTTAGTGCAATTAAGTGTTGCTCTAAGCTGTTTAAGCAAGCCAGCTCAGGAGGAATCGGGTCCACACTCAAATTATTTGCAACACATTCAGGTGGGATTTCCCCTTTGCTAACTTTATAATGGCAAGTGTAGCAAATCCACAGCTGCCCTCTACCAGACTCCACCAACACACATGGTACTGTGCACTCTACATCACATTTGTGCAAATACTGCTCATTAATGCACATGTTCACAAGAGAAGCACTTGCACTACTTTTGCTATAATGCTCTCTGTGACACTGCAGGCCCTGATGTTTAAACATCAACCTATGGCACACACAGCAGACAAACTGGGGCCCATTCTTCACTTTCTCTAAAAAATTCTCTACAACAACATCAAATTCTTCCTCTCGCAACTTTGCAGCATGCCTTTGTGTCTTCACATTTGCAATGACACTCATTTTACGTTCTAAACTACTGTGATATTTCTTAATACTAGCAAGTTTTACAACGGCCCGGTGCCTTGTATCTATTTTATATTTTTTGATGCTCTGTGACTGTTCCCTGTGCTCGCTGTCACTTTTATACTTATGGACGCTACGTGTCTTGACTCTGTCCCGATGCAAACTGTCACTTGCATACTTCTGGACGCTACGTGTTTTGACTCTGTCCCTGTGCAAGCTGTCACTTTTATACTTCTGGACGCTACGTGTCTTTAATCTGTCCCTGTGCTCGCTGTCACTTTCATACTTCTGGACGCTACGTGTCTTGACTATGTCCTGGTGCAAACTGTCACTTTTATACTTTTGGATGCTATGTGTCTTGACTCTGTCCCGGTGCAAGCTGTCACTTCTATACTTGTTGATGCTAGATGTTTTAACTATGTTTTGATGCACTACATCACTTCTATATTTTGCTACACTCCTTGACTTCATTCTCTGCCTAAAGACAGCTTGTTCTTTGTATTTCTTTACACTCAATGTTATTTTCTTCTCCCTTTCCAACATTTCTGCCACATATTTGGATCTTTGGTCCAGGGCCTTCTTCTTTTGAATATACTTGGATGGGCCTCCTCCACATTTGGTGACGCTCGGCGCGAGACAGAGGTGGCTTGGTGGTGGCCCAAGTCGTTAGCCGTGGAAGCTAACGTAGCTAGCTAACTTTTTAGCTGTGACGCTTGTACCTCATTATGCCAACATTGGACGCTGCCGACTCGCCGGGAAAGTTGGAACAAATGCTGAACAAAGCATACGAGAAGATCGCTCACCTTCTCGAGGACATCGAGCGGATGTCAAATGAACTCCAGAGGAAGGATTCAGTGCTGATCTCCCTCAAGACCCGTTTCCCGACGCTGACCAACTGGCTGGAGACCTCTCGATTCGGTGAGTTCGCTCCGCCGAACACCACCTCCGTGCTCGGGCAAACGGTTCTTTGGGACCCGTCCTCCCCCTGTCGGCGGCCCGCCTGCTCCACTCCAAACAAGGGGACCCCCTGGACCGAAGTGGTTGTCCGCGGGCGGAAGAGGGCTCCGAGCGGGACTCACGGCGGGGCTGCTTCTCCTCCGTTACCGCTCTCCAATAAATACGCGGCTCTGTCCGTGAGCGAAAAGTCGGCGACCCGGGACCCACACCAAGAGTCAACATCTGTTGCTGTGGCCACAGGCACCATGCCCCCGCTGACGGACACCACAACCTTCCCTCCACTCACGGCCAGCAGCCCTCCGGTTGGTGGGTGTCCAACAGGGAGCCGTCTGCCGGCACAGGCGCCGACCCGCTCCGCAACTCGGCGTAAGCAGCTCGTGAGGGATGCGGTGCGCCACCACTCGTCCCGCTCTTCCCACCTGGCGAGGAATCACACACGGGGCCCTGGTTTGGGTGGTGGGGTGGCTGAGCTGGCCTGTTCCCCTGAAGACCGAGCGGCCGCTCCGACAACCCTGGTCATCGGGGACTCCATTGTGAGGCATGTCCGCATGAGGGAGGCGTTAACTTTGTCGTTCCCCGGAGCCACCGTTTCCGACGTAACCAGGAAAATACCAGACATCCTGAACTCTCATCCGCAGGCGAAAAGGATTATTATCCACGCAGGTACGAACGACATCGCCAGGCAACAGTCCGAACTTTTAAAACAGGACTTTAGACACCTTTTTAATTCCATCTCACAGTCCAAAGTGACTGTTTTTATTTCTGGCCCCACCCCCACCTGCGGCAGAGGGATCGGCAGATTCAGCCGTCTGCTGAGTCTCAACACCTGGCTCTCCTCTGCCTGCAACTCCCACCACGTCGGCTTCATCAACAACTTTGATGTTTTCTGGGAGAGACGACACCTCTTTGGACCTGACGGGCTTCATCTTAACAGAGGAGGTGCCCGCATGCTCTCATCCAACCTGGCTTTTGGCCTTCAGCATGGTATCATCCCCAAACCCACACCTGTTGCTCTGTCCCACTCTGATTGATGTCCCCCAGGTCCATGCTCCTATTCACTCAGTTCCACATCTGACCACCATACACATAATACTGGACTTGGACCTCAAACTTACATCAACACTACTTCCATTCCAGTAATCATTACACTATATCGACACATCAGACACCGCCATACTCACCCTGTGAACCCTCATAACCTCCGACCACTCAATAGACACCCATACCCCACCTCCATGATCAACAAGCCACCTGTCACCATCAATGTAGCACTTTTTAATGTCCGCTCTCTTTTAAATAGAACCTTTTTAATGAATGACATGATTTTAGATAATAAGTTAGACTGTCTTCTTTTAACTGAGACATGGCTTGGTACTGACGCATCCGTTGTTCTCACTGAGGCCTGCCCACCAAATTTTAATTTCTTATATTCTACTAGAGAGGGTAAAAGAGGAGGTGGGACGGCATCCATCACAAATGACTCACTGACCTCAAATGGAGTGTATTTTAACAGTTACAAGTAATTTGAGCACCATGCCTTTACTTTTAGCAGCCCTCCGATTCTTTGTGTCACTGTATACAGACCACCCCATCACTCTAGTTCTTTTATTAGTGAATTCTCGGAATTTTTATCAATCATTCACACTTCTTATAACAGGATTTTATTATCTGGTGATTTTAATCTACATGTTGATGACACCTCGGATCCAATATCCAGAGAGTTTTTAAACCTTTTAAATTGTCTTGATTTTAAGCAGCACGTCACACAGCCAACTCACAACAGAGGACACACCCTGGACCTGGTCATAACCCATGGCCTGTCCATCGGTGTGTCCTCTGTTGTTGACCTGGCTATGTCCGACCACTACTGTGTATTTTTTAGCATCACCAGTTTTAACCAGGAGGAGGCCCCGGTGAGAACAGTGAGGAGACGCTATCTAACTTCTGAAGTGGCTGCAAATTTTATTGAGATTTTACAGAGCACTCCTGCTGAAATTTTACCTGCACCTTGTGATTTTATCGTTGATAATTTTAACAGTAAACTGAAGTCAACTCTGGACTCAGTAGCTCCACTTGTAACAAAAACAATAAAAAGGAAACCTACACCCCCGTGGAGAAATAACGATGAGATCAATAAACTGAAAAGAAAATGCAGGAGTGCTGAGAGAAGATGGAGAAAAACTAAATTGACAGTTCATTACGAGATTTTATGTCAACAACTCAAAACCTACAATAATACAGTAAAAAAGGCACAAATTTCCCATTTCTCACAACTCATTTCCAACCATAAAAACAATCCCCGGTTCCTCTTCTCCACCTTTAATATTTTAACAGGCACAAATTTTAATAAAGTTTTTAAGACACCAACAGGAGATCTTTGTGAAAACTTTGCAGACCACTTCAGAACTAAAATCAAGGACATCAGATCCTGCCTGTTACCCCAGAAAGTTTTGCCTGTTAACACACCTGGACTGTTGTCCTTGCCTGAGGAGAGACTGGAGAGTTTTGCCCTGGTTGATGCAAGGACACTTGGTCGAGTTTTCTCCCAAGTAAGCCCAACAACCTGCCTTTTAGATCCAATTCCCACATCACTTTTAAAATCACTTTATGGATTCCTTGAGGAGCAGTTTTTAAACATCTTGAATTGCTCTCTTCAGACGGGTGTCTTCCCCACCGCCTTCAAAACGGCGGTGGTGAAGCCCCTTCTGAAGAAGAGCAATTTAGATCCCAACAATCTTAATAATTACCGACCCGTATCCAACTTGCCGTTTTTAAGTAAAATTTTAGAAAAACTGTTTTTTTACCAACTTAATGACTTTTTAAACAGAAATTGCATTTTAGAGAAACATCAGTCTGGCTTTAGGAGGAACCACAGTACCGAGACAGCACTTTTAAAGATTTTAAACGACATCAGGTGGAATTTAGATAACAAGAATCTCACAGTCTTGGTTCTACTGGATCTAAGCTCTGCTTTTGATACAGTGGACCATCACATTTTATTAAATAGACTTAGATACCTGGTCGGCCTCTCTGGTACTGTTCTTAACTGGTTTTGTTCTTATCTCACAGGCCGATGTTTTTATGTAAGTATGGATACATGTTCCTCAGGAACCCATGAAATTGAATGTGGGGCTCCTCAAGGCTCAATCTTAGGTCCACTCCTTTTTAATCTGTACATGCTTCCCCTTGGGGACGTGATCAGGAGGCACGGCATCAGCTTCCATAGTTATGCTGATGATACACAGCTATACATCGCCGTGTCTCCTGATGACTCAGGGCCACTTGATGCCCTTTTTAACTGCACTGTAGACATCAAGTCATGGATGGCAGAGAATTTCCTGCAGCTCAACCAGGACAAAACTGAGGTTTTAGTCATAGGTCCTGAAGGCCAGAGAGAGAAACTTTTACCAAAATTACAGGATATTAAACTAGCCGACTCTGTTAAAAATTTGGGCGTGATTTTTTACTCTGAGCTAAATTTTATCCCACATATTAAAAATATAACAAAAATAGTTTTTTATCACCTTAAGAACATAGCCAGAGTCCGCACGTTTCTCTCTCAGGCCAGTACGGAGGTGCTAACGCATGCTTTTATATCCTGTCGTTTAGATTACTGTAATGCCCTGCTCTCTGGTCTTCCCAAAAAAAGTATTTTAAATCTCCAATTATTACAGAACTCAGCCGCACGTGTGCTGACGAGGACCAGAGGGCGGGAGCACATTACACCGGTTTTAAAGTCGCTGCATTGGCTCCCCGTCCGCTTCAGGATCGATTTTAAGATTCTCTTACTGGTTTTTAAATGTCTTAACGGCTTTGCCCCTTCTTATTTATCTGATCTGCTTTTACCATATCAACCCCCGCGGACCCCGCGGTCCTCCGGCACTGGCCTTTTAGCGAAACCAAAACCCAGAACAAAAACCCACGGTGAGGCAGCATTTAGCCACTATGGCCCCCACCTGTGGAACAGCCTGCCGGAGATGTCACAGTTCTGTTCCTGCCTTCTGGTCTGCTTTTCCGTGTTTTCCAGATATCCTGGAGCGGGCTGGAGGCGGGAGGACTGGGCACACCTGAAGCCCATCCAATCAACTGGCCATTTAAGGCCGCCGCTTGCAGCGGCAGTCGCTGGTTCCTCGCTTAGTATCCTGCTAACCTTCTGGTACTCCGGTCTACCCAGCACTCCCTAGCCGTCCAGCCAGCCTCCTGTTGTTCTCTTTAGTAATTTATGTTAGCAGTGCTCTGTGGCGAGATTTTTGTTTTTTCCTCGTGTTTTTCCTCGCCACCACCTTGTGTTGCCCCCCTGGGCAGTTTTGTTTCTGGGACTTTGCCTATTAAAAGACTCTTACTGCAACTCCTGTTGGCCTTCCTCTGCATCTGGGGTCCAACCCTCGACACCCCGTGACAGAAGGAACCAGCCAAAAGATATGGACCCCGCGGAGCCAGAGCCGATTAAGTTGGCTCTACGCCACCAGGCACAACGTCTGGGAAAACAGGGGGAGCAGCTCAACGCCTTGGGCTCCTGCGTTAAGAGCCTGGCCGACCAGCAGGACGCACGGATGAAGGCACTTGAGGCTCAACTAAGCGCATTGGTGTCCGCCCTGCAGCGCGACGTTCCCGTCGCCACCCCCCCGACGCTCCCCGAGCAGCCCGCCGACCTCCCGCCGACTTCGGACGTCTCCTTACCTGCTCTGGGCGCGCTGCTCTCCAAGCCGGAGAAGTTCTCGGGGGATTCGGGGGAGGTACGGCCGTTCCTCACCCAATGCGAGCTACACTTCGAACTGCAGGCAGCGGCTTTTCGCTCGGAGCGAGCGCGAGTGGCTTTCGTCACCTCCCACCTTACTGGGAGGGCTGGAGCTTGGGCCACCGCTGAGTGGAGCCGCCGTTCTCCCGTCTGTTCGTCATACGCCGCCTTCTCCCAGGCCATGGAGCAGATCTTCCAGCGAACCCCGCCGGGACGCGAGGCGTCCCGGGCTCTCCTACGGCTACGCCAAGGCCGCCGCAGCGCGTCCGACTACGCCATCGAGTTCCGGGCTCTGGCGGCTGAGAGCGACTGGAACCCGTCGTCCCTCGCGGACGCCTTCTTCCTGGGCCTGTCGGACAACATCCGGGAACGAATGATTCCTCTGCAGACTCCATCCGACCTCGACGAGCTCATCGCCTTGGCCATCGGGATCGAGAGGCGCAGCAACGACCACAAGGAGGACCGCCTCCTCCAGCACGGACGCCTCCCTCCCGGCTGCTATCTCCGCGAGCACGGGGACCGCTCGCCGCCGTCGTCGCTGCGGCCCCTCCCCGCCGTCGAGCCAGCATCTGCACCAAGATACGACGAGCCCATGCAGCTGGGAGGAAGTCGCCTCACCCCGGCCGAGAGGGACCGTCGTCGAAGGATGCGGCTCTGCATTTACTGTGGTCAGGCGGGCCACACTATCTCTCGCTGCCCGGTCCGCCCAGATCGGCCACGCTCGCAAGCATCGCCTCCTCGTGGCGCAACGGTGGAACAGCCTGCTGGGATGACGTCACCAGCAGACCCGGCAGTCAGCAGACTACAACTCCCAGGTACGCTCTCCTGGCGCGACAGACACGTGGACATTTCAGCCTTTATTGACTCTGGCGCTGATGATAGTTTTGTGGACGAGTCATTTGTTAAACGCCTCGCCATTCCAGTTATTAAATTGTCTGCGGCACAAGTGGTGCACTCCCTCGACGGGCGTCACCTGGCCACTGTTACTCACCAGACCGCGCCTCTCTCACTACGTGTGTCCGGTAACCACCACGAGTCCATGAGTTTTTTTGTTTTCCCGTCTCGCTCCGCTCCGGTCGTATTAGGGCTTACCTGGTTACTCAAACATAACCCGCATATCGATTGGGTCAAATCCTCCATCTTAAACTGGAGTGTGTTCTGCCACACACACTGCCTCAAATCAGCGTGGCCTCGTACCACGTCCTCCTGCTCGGCCCCGCCCGAGAGGATCGACCTCTCCTCCGTCCCTGACGCCTACCATGATTTGCGGGAGGTTTTTAGCAAGGATCGGGCCCAATCCCTCCCACCTCATCGGCGGTATGATTGCGCCATTAATCTGCTCCCAGGTGCAGTGCTGCCGTCGTCACGGCTGTACAATGTCTCCCGGCCTGAGAGGGAGACACTGGAACAGTATATCTCCTCGTCCCTCGCGTCTGGTCTCATCCGGCCCTCCTCGTCACCGTTAGCCGCTGGGTTCTTTTTCATCGAAAAGAAGGATAAATCACTCCGTCCCTGTGTAGACTATCGTGCGCTTAACGACATTACGGTTAAGAATAAGTACCCTCTGCCGCTTATGGATTCCGCTTTCAACCTGCTTCACTCCGCCAAATTTTTTTCTAAGCTCGACCTGCGTAGCGCTTACCATCTGGTGCGCATACGAGAGGGGGATGAGTGGAAGACCGCGTTCAATACTCCCCTTGGGCATTTTGAGTACCTGGTCATGCCCTTCGGTCTTACCAATGCCCCGGCCGTGTTTCAGAACTTGATTAACGATGTCCTGCGGGACATGTTGGGTCGGTTTGTCTTCGTTTATCTGGACGACATACTTATCTTCTCCTCCTCCCTCGCTGAACACGTGCAACAAGTCCGGTTGGTCCTCCAAAGACTCCTAGAGAATAGATTGTTCATCAAGGCTGAGAAGTGTGCCTTTCACACCTCTTCAGTCGCGTTCCTGGGGTTTATCGTGGAGCGTGGTCAGATTAAACCCGACCCAGCCAAGATCCAGGCTGTGGCCGACTGGCCTGCTCCTACAACTAGGAAGCACCTCCAACGGTTCCTGGGCTTCGCCAATTTCTACCGGCGATTCATTCGGAATTTTAGTCGGGTCGCTGGACCCCTCACAAGGCTAACTTCGGTGAAGGAGTCTTTTTGCTGGACCCCCGAGGCTGAGGCGGCTTTCAACCGGCTTAAGGGTCTATTCACCTCCGCTCCGGTACTCATCCACCCTAACCCTGCGGCCCAATTCTTTGTCGAGGTTGACGCTTCGAATACTGGCGTTGGGGCGGTCCTTTCCCAGCGCTCCACCTCCGACCAGAAATTGCACCCCTGCGCCTTCTTCTCTCGTCGCCTGACCGGGGCCGAACAAAATTATGACATCGGCAACAGAGAATTGCTGGCCGTTGTACTCGCTCTGCAGGAATGGAGGCACTGGCTGGAGGGGGCGGAACCACCTTTCATCGTGCACACGGACCATAAGAACCTGGCCTACCTCCGCTCTGCCCAGAGGCTCAACCCCCGACAGGCACGGTGGGCGCTCTTTCTCGCACGGTTCAACTTCACCCTGACTTTTCGTCCTGGCTCACAGAACAGCAAGCCGGACGCCCTCTCCAGACTGCACTCTTCACCCTCGGAGGAGTCCCCCCCGGAGACCATCATACCACAATCCCGGATTCTGGGCGCCCTCCAGTGGGACGTGGAGAGGCAAGTGGCCGACGCCATGGAGAAGGTCACCCCGCCCAACGGTTGCCCCTCGGGGCGCCTGTTCGTCATCCCAGGACTCCGACCTGAGGTCCTCCGCTGGGCACACGAGTCCAAGCTGGCGTGCCATCCGGGGGCGTCGCGCACCGCCTTCCTCTTGGCACAGCGGTTCTGGTGGCCCTCCTACCGAGCTGACGTACGGGAGTTTGTGGCAGCCTGTCCCATCTGTGCTCGGAACAAGTCCTCCCATCAGCCTCCAGCTGGGTTGCTGCAACCACTACCCATTCCCTCCCGCCCGTGGTCCCATGTGGCTCTGGACTTCGTCACTGGCCTCCCTCCATCCAATGGCAACACGGTCATACTCACGCTGGTCGACAGGTTCTCGAAGATGGCTCATTTCGTCGCCCTCCCCAAACTCCCGTCGGCCCTGGAGACGGCTGATCTGTTGGTCCACCATGCCTTCAGACTGCATGGTATCCCCTTGGACATAGTCTCAGACAGGGGCCCCCAATTCACGTCAGCAGTCTGGAAGGCTTTTTGCAAGTCCCTTGGGGCTTCACCCAGCCTGTCCTCGGGTTACCACCCCCAGACCAACGGCCAAACGGAGAGAGCCAACCAGGACCTGGAGGCGGCCATCCGTTGCGTCTGCCATCAGCAACCCGCCTCCTGGTCCTTTAATCTCCCTTGGATCGAATACGCTCGCAACTCTCTGGTCAGCTCAGCCACGGGCCTTTCACCTTTCCATGTGGCGTACGGATACCAACCCCAGGCTTTCCCCTCACTGTCCCCTCAGTGGCAGCCCACCTCAGACGTGCTTGCCGAGCATGGCACAACACCCGGGCCGCGCTGGGCCGCACCTCCGAGCGGAACCAGCGGTTGGCCAACCGCCACCGTTCGGCTGCCCCAGAATACAAGATTGGACAGAGGGTGTGGCTCTCGTCTCGGGACCTACCACTCCACACTGACTCTAAGAAGCTCCAACCCAGGTACATCGGCCCATACCCAATAGTACGGGTCTTCAGCCCTTCCTCTGTGCAGCTCCGTCTCCCTGAAGCTCTCCGGATACACCCAGCCTTCCACGTCTCCCTCCTCAAGCCAGTTGCCTCCAGTACCCTCAGCCCCCCGGAAGTCCCCCCCCCTCCGCCCAGACTGGTCGATGGCCACCCCGCTTTTACAGTCAAGGCCATTTTAGACGTGAGAAGAAGGGGCAGGGGTTTCCAGTATTTGGTGGACTGGGAGGGGTACGGGCCGGAGGAACGCTCTTGGATTTCCCGCTCCCTCATCCTCGATCCCACCCTCCTTTCCGATTTCTATAGATGTTTTCCAGAGAAGCCAGGTAAGCCGCCAGGTGGCGACTTTTAGAGGGAGGGGTACTGTCACAGTTCTGTTCCTGCCTTCTGGTCTGCTTTTCCGTGTTTTCCAGATATCCTGGAGCGGGCTGGAGGCGGGAGGACTGGGCACACCTGAAGCCCATCCAATCAACTGGCCATTTAAGGCCGCCGCTTGCAGCGGCAGTCGCTGGTTCCTCGCTTAGTATCCTGCTAACCTTCTGGTACTCCGGTCTACCCAGCACTCCCTAGCCGTCCAGCCAGCCTCCTGTTGTTCTCTTTAGTAATTTATGTTAGCAGTGCTCTGTGGCGAGATTTTTGTTTTTTCCTCGTGTTTTTCCTCGCCACCACCTTGTGTTGCCCCCCTGGGCAGTTTTGTTTCTGGGACTTTGCCTATTAAAAGACTCTTACTGCAACTCCTGTTGGCCTTCCTCTGCATCTGGGGTCCAACCCTCGACACCCCGTGACAGGAGAGCCTCAGGACTGCGGAGACTGTTGATATTTTTAAAAGAAGATTAAAGACGCACCTTTTTAATCAGGCTTTTAACTAATATTGTTAAGCTTTTATTATGTTTTCATCCTTTTAGTCCTATTTTATGTTCTTATTCTTCACCTTTTAACTCCAGTGTTTTGTTTTTATCTTGTTAGTCCTATTTTATGCTCTTAATCTTCAGTTTTTAACTCCAGTGTTATGTTTTATCTTTTAGTCCTATTTTATGGTCTTAGTCTTTAGCTCCAACTCCAGTGTTTCCTCAGGGGGGTCCTCCACACTGGGGGCTGTTTGGGTATGCTGAGGGGGTGCCATCCTTGGGTCCCTTCGACACGGCCGGCTGGGGGGTTCCTCCATTTTAATGTGGGGGTCCGCCCGTCTAACGGAGTCGGAGGGCCCGGGTGCTGGTCCTCCGATGGCACGGCCTGCAGCTTCTCCCAGTGTGGACGGCCCCAAAGGTGGCGTTTCCTTGTTCCTCAGTACCATGCCATGTCTCCCTAATGTGGGTGATTGTGTGCTTGCGTGTGTGTGTGTGTGGGTCTAGTATGGAGGGTGGGAAGGAGGGGCTTTCTTTTTTCTTCATTGTTTTCCTTTTTAATTGTGGTAATTGTTTTAATTCTGGAAAGCACTTTGTGTCGCATCTCCTTGCAGGAAAAGTGCTCTACAAATAAAGTTGATTTGATTTGATTTGATAAGTGTAATCATGGACTGGTGTTTTTCTTTGATTGGTTCAACAGCCCTATTCACATCATTTGAACCAATATCTTCACAAATTTCTTGATTGTCCAAATGCTTGTGAGACCTGGTATCATGCTGACTGCTATCAGGTGTACCACTCCGACAAATGCCAAAGCAACTTCCTAACAGGCCCTCATTGACACATGTCACACACTCATAGTGATTACCACTCGAGTTGTCCAAATAAATCCCACGACTGGATTCTGACGTTGAACTATATCTCAACCAATGACCACCGTAAAAAGTAAAGATATTTATTCCTAAACTATCCGCTGCAGCCTGAATTTCCACCTCTGTTGCCCAGCTATTGACATATTTCATTTTGGAAACACTAATATACTCTGTCAAACAATTGTACTCACTCCTGAGAAGCTTCTCATAATCTTCACAGTGCTTTTCCATATGTTTAACCACATGGAGTCTAATTTTCCTGTGATTTTTCTGTGTGCCACTCACCGCTTGTGATATGGCACGGAAAAAATATGCTCTCCTTTTTACAGGGAGCTCCCAAGGGTCCAACACGCAAATTGACAGGCACAGTTTTGACTTCACAATCTATATTCAAAAGTTGGCACACATCTTTGGAGTCATTTTGAAGCATTGGACAAAAGGCATGCTGTGTGGTAACAACACTGACTACTTCGACATCAGATGCACATGTACTAGAAATGTCAGCCATTTTTAACTTTTTGGAAACATCAGTCACCTCCAAGTGACGTTTTCTATCAGCCACAACAGTCACAACAACACCAGCTATCTCAAAAAGTTTTTCTGTTCCACCAAACCCTGCAGCCAAATTGCTAATGTGATTAGCAAGGGCATCAAGACCACCAAAACACAGAACAACACTGGTTCCATCACTGCACACCATGCCATTACAGCTGCGCGAGTGTGAATCCACCAGACAATACTGACCAGCATCACAAATGATGGCACAACTACTTTGACAGACCGTAAAAATGCATGTGCTGTACTTGCCAAACATTGTTTGTAAAGCATCATGCAGAGTGACATGAATCCCGTTTTCAATATAATAGCCAGAAACTACATTGACATCACCTAAAGCATAATCATCCTTAACACAAAACTCAAATTTGTGTCCAGCAATCACCTCCTGTTTGGGCAATTCTGTGGCACACAAAAAGTGGGTAGATTCACCACAACGGCTCATTTAAGAGCCATCCACTTTTCCATAAAGAGCAAAATGTTCCAATGCATTCCACACACCGCAACGCACTGCTTCAGAATAAAACGTAAACAAATGGTTGTCGAAAGGATCTGACCGATTAGAATGATGTACAAAATACTACACTCAGAAAATGACCCAGAGCCTTATTAAATATAACAATAATAAAGTTTACTAACTTAGTAAAACCTCTGAAAATCATTTAATCGCTTACATAAATAAATGCTTAAGTCCAGCGCTTAAGCTTGGTGACGTAGACCGTCATGACGTGCCCCCTTCGCGGCCAAAGGGGTGGAGTTATGATAGGTCTATTGTGCAGTTTCCGGCAACACAACTCCAACGAAGGTATGGAAACACGGCAAGTTATATGGACGACAATACATTGGTAAGTAGAGCACTTGCAATTTTTAAACTAATAGCGACCCCGTCTTCCTTCAAATACGCTGGGTGTTGTTTTTTTAATGTCACCGCTATTCTGTTGTGCGTAAGCTAACTTTAGCTATGTTTGCTAGCCACCAAAGAGCTCAGCTAACACTGTTCGTTGGGCGAACATACTTTAACAGGTAACGGACCATCGAACCGGAAAAGTTTAGCTTTTAACGGCGCTCTCTTTCTCTATGTGTGTACGCCGTGTTTTGCTTAGTTTTACTTTGTGTTTTTATAACATGTCGATATGCTCCGGAATCTCTTGTAGGAACAGCCGAGGTACTTCTGGAGCTCATTACAAATGTAATACAAGAGTTTTCAGCATTCGTTTTCTACCCCTCACCCACACGAAGGTCGCGGGGGGTGCTGGAGTCTACTTAGAATTAAATTTGCATGTTTTTGGAATGTGGGAGGAAACCGGAGTACCCGGAGAAAACCCACGCATGCACGCGGAGAACATGCAAACTCCACACAGAGATGGGCAACATTATTCATTAAAATTATTTATTCATGGTTTCATATACAAAATATTAATTCAAATTATGAATTAATGCATGTATTTTGTAATTATATTTGCAGATATAATTCATGTCAATGTGCATTTTTGGCAGGCAAGTGATTAGCGTGCAGACCTCACAGCAATCGATGAGCAATCGAAAATGAATGCATGAATGAATGTGCATTATAATTCTTTCTTTAGAACTGTGGATTTAAAACACAATCCAAAAACGATGTACATGAAATTAGACAGCACTTTAAAAACAAACCATTGTAACACTGTTTATGCTCCTTTTTAAAGGTGGCGGCCCGTGGCCTGGCAATGTAGGCGCTGCACATTGGAGGATACTTCAGAAGGGGAGCTTCTCAAGCATTACCAAGTCAAGCACAGTATTTATGGTTGTGGCTGTAAGTACCCTGTCTTCATTTAAGATGTCCTTGCTCCCTTAAAACATGGAACAGTGGTGAAGTGGTATTCTTCCTCGCTATCCTCCAGGAGCTGAACCAAAACCAACTAATCACCAATTAAAGAAGAGAGACAGCCCAGTCATTAAGGACTTGATGTGGAGAACTTTTGCACATAGAGGAACATACGACATACAAATGAGCATCAGTGACATGAAGCACAGGTGGCCTACCTTGTTTAATGTCTCACAGGTGAGTATTTGGATTTTTGTGTTAAACACATTAAGGACTGTAAACAACTACTGTATGTTTCACAGTTATACTTAAGTATGCACTTCACTTTTTGTTGTCACTGATTTTTTGTATCTTCTTTCATATCTCTCTTTCAGGAGAGGAAGGTGCCAGAATGGAGGCGAAAGGACACCAAAACTGTTATCCTTGTTTGCAGCGAAGAAAAATGTTGTCAGAGCAAGAATTCAAGCACAGAACAATCTATTTCAGGTATTAAAACCATCCTCCACCTATTCAATTTGTACTTTACCTGCAATAGTCATCATCCTCTGTTCACATCATACAGCTGACATTTATCTTGTCTGACTCTCCCTCCTATTTATTACTCATCCTTTCCTCCCGTCTTTCTCAAAGGAGCTGTACGTATGTACGAAATTCACATCAAGTAAACAAAATATCGCACAATATGTCTGTCATCAGAGACTAAGAAAACATGTTAATTTGAAATAAAGATGTGACAACAAGCCTTCTGCAGGTGCACAGCGCACAGACACAATGTCAGGGCGGTGAAAGTGAAACAATAACCCGCACAGCACCTGACTGACATGACCTCTGCTTTTAGTTACTGTGACTGAGAGTAAGAAGCTAAATACTCGTCCATCCTACCCGCTTAAGCCACCGAAGCCTGAATAGATATCACTGTGACAACAGATACTGCCGCTTCATTCCTGCTGCTAGTTGCAATACAGATTTTTTTATTTCACTCCAGCAACAGCCACAATAGCCACAATCTTACATACAGCCCCTTGAACAGTTTTTGAATGTCTCTTTTCTATTGTAATGTAATTCATTTGCATGCTATGGAGTAGCAAAGTTCCCGCCAAGAGGCCACTCTTGGCCAGACACCTACAGACCGCCATGCATACTGTGTGTTGTCTGACCCCTTTGTTTTGCAAAGGTAATAAAACCACCAGAGCTATGTATTTATTTCAGGCATTCTCTATCCTACTTAGGATGATAGAAATTTTTCCACAACAATTGCACACAAAGATGGAGCTGCTTTTTGTATGCCATAAAGCACATATGTCAAAGTTAAGTCCCACAGGCCACATCAGGCCCGCGAGAGGGTTTTACCTGGCCCGCTTGATGATATTAATCTAATATTAAATTCAGCCCGCAGATAAACTGTACTACATTTCCCACAATGCAACAGGGACGCGTGTGCAAGAGCATAGCGGGAGGCATCTTAATTTATTCAGCAGTCATTCAGCATCAGTCATTAGCACAACAGCAAAAGTTAATTTACAGATACCCATCAACAATGGCTAAATGGAAGGTGGACAGTGAAAACAAGGGCTTTCAAACAAGGTGGGAGTTAGAGTACATGTCACAGAGGTAGCTGGAAAACCTGTGTGTCTTCTATGTGGACAAAGTGTGGCGGTGATGAAAGAATATAATATGACATGGCTGAAATTAAAAATGACTGACAGAGTCATAAGAAAATATTGCTTTATTTATCCAATCATATGGTAATATATTTGTTATGTTTTCAGTAAGTTAAATCTTGGTTTTAATGAAGATTGGACAGTCCGGCCCTCGGCTTATGGCCAAATGTTTTATTTAGCCCTCCGTCCACTTGACTTTGACACCCCTGCCATAAAGCAGCTGTGGACAACAGAACAGAGTACGTGCTATTTCTCTTGTGAGGTGCAAGTTGAACGTGAACTCCTAACAGCTGTCTTTACAATGTCTGCAGGATGCCGGGGATGGATCAACCAGCATTCAAGAAAAGATGGCATAGTGATTGAGGGCAGCACCGTCCACAGCAATCTTGGGGATCTTAGCCAAGCCCGCTACTATCTGATGGGACTGACGTATGCCAAGACCTGCGATTCCCCGAGACCCTGTCATCCAGTTTTATGGTGTTCCAGTTAGTACTGCTGGATCTGGATTTATGGAAACCTTTCAAAGACTTTGCCAATGAAATGTTGTTGCCTGGCTCCCGTAAAGTGAATGGTTGTCTATATGTGCCCTGTGATTGGCTGGCCACCATTCCAGGGTGTACCCCGCCGCTCGCCCGTAGACAGCTGGGATAGGCTCCAGCACCCGTAAGGACAAAGCAGGAGAAAATGAATGGATGTTGTTGGCGGCTTTCTGAGTGATTTTTGGTTGGTGAAGTTTACCTGTCCTAAGTATAGAAGTTTCATGTGTTAATGTTTATTCAAGTGTCTTAAGGTCATGAAAATGTCATTCATGCATTTCAGCCATGTGTTGCAACAATTTCTACCAGATGCTCATATGCTCATTTTGATGTTGATGTACCCTGAGGTTATATAATTCAAATGGAGATTTCTCAGACTATGTCCAATAATGATGGCAAGATGTCACCCCGTGAGGCTTTGAACCATTTCAATCAACTGGTTTGACAAATGATTCATTTCTTCAAGCTTCATGTGCACACGAAACCACCTGCTGGCCTTGGATAGAATTACATGCGGCTGTATCTTCATGTGTGATGCATTAAATGCTGATCTGTTTTGGCTCTAGGATATGATCATGTACTACAAAACATTGTAGAACCTCTTAATTAACCTAAAAAGCGTAAGATTAAATATACAGTATATATAACATACTGAATGTTTTATTGTCCATCAATGCCATGTATCGTGATATGGCTATCTTCATCATGGTTTTATGTCACCTGGCGGCCATGGTTTCAGGGAAAGTGCTTGTGTAACTAAAAGATGTATGCTTGTGTAACCTGGATAGAATATGAAAGATATAATTATTTTTTTATTCAATAATATTTTTTTATTAACAATTTTTGGTTTCAGGCGATTCCTCTTTTTTGATACATGTCGACAATGAATCGACAAACTATCCACACGCTCAACAGACTGACTCTCACCACAAAACCCCACATTTTAATGTTTAAGCCTGAGGGGTTTATATCGCCGACTGATAGGAAAACATCGCGGCAAATTCTAAACGTTTTCCGGAATCCGTCACGTGGTACAGCCGGGCAGCGAGGCTTCGGACGTCATCGATTCAGGCCCCTCCCCTCAATGAATCACCCCTCGGTCCACGCTTCCGGGAAGTGCCCACTCAATAACTCGACACACGCTTTGAGGCCCCGGCACCTCTTGTAAAGTCACTACTGTTCAAAGATGAAATAGATATTTTATCTTTGTCAAAGGAGACTAATACATGTTTAGCGTATTTTTTCATGGTTTTTGTTTGTTTCAAATATTGACTTGAAGTACTGAAAAAGATTAAAGAAATATGCATTATACATCATCAAGTTCATATTTTTTCTCTATTTGATAGTCCATTATTACATTCTGTTAAAGACAGAGTAAATGGAGCAGATTTGTTTTCTTCTATAATAAAAAATCATCTCATTTTCATTTACAACTTGCTGAGATTGTGATGTTAGAACTGTCACAGTTCGGCTCGAGAGCTTTAAAGTTCGACCCCAGGATGCAGAGAGCAGGACCAATAGCAGGTAAATAATATTTATTGCTTGCAATAATTGCAGCAGCAGGAAAAGCAACTCAGGTAGCAAACGGACAAACGACAATAATCCCACCAAGGGAGACGCACACACCAGAACTAAATAGACACTCAAATTAGGGACAGGTGTGGGTAACTAAGACAACGGAGGCAGACAGGGAAAAACAGGAAGTCAAACCAAAATAAGAGCGTGCCAAAAGGAAACCAAAGCCCAGACCGTAAACTCAAACCCAAACTGTCACTTAGGACCCCACACAGGGCGTGACAAGATCATTACACATGGTTACTGTGCGATATATATATATATATATATATATATATATATATATATATATATATATATATATATATATATATATATATATATTTGTTTTTTTCTACGGAACTGTCGCTCTTTCAAGGTGGAATTGATGTGCAGTTCATGAGCAAAAAATATCACATTAATTATAAAAACAACAGAAATGGTGTAATATACAATTTATTAAAATAACGTCAACACATCTGGAGCGTCGAAGAATGTCGCCTAACTGTCTGGTGTCCAGCAATGTCACGCCCATGACATGGTCACATGACACAGTATTATAAATAAGAAGCCATTTGGTCATTTTTTATTTCCACCTCAGTCGCCTCCCAATTAACACAGCTGAAAGGTAAGTGCTTTCTTATTATTTGCCCTTATTTTGACCATTGAATGCAATTCATGTTTAAGTCAATGTGAACATCTGCACATTTTATCATCTCTTTTTGTGTCTAGAATGGCCAGCTCTTCTTCTCCGGCGAAATCGCCCACATCCACCAACCCGGAGGTGCAAGCTTTGCGCACCAAATGCCAATTGTTGTGTGTAAGTATTTGGATGATTTTATTCGTTCATATCATTATTATTCTGATGCTAGAAAATATTGTATTCTTTCTATAGTTCTACATTTCAACAGAATAATATTTGTTATTAATAATAATAATAATAATAATAATAATACATTTTATTTGTATAGCGCTTTTCAAGATACTCAAAGACACTTTACAGAAGAATGGAGTTGAATAGAGCAAGTAAACAGAATAAAAGACACACCAAGATACAACATTCATTGGATAGTACACAGTTAAAAAAGCGGGGCGGGGCACAGCAGTCAGATATAGAAGTTTAGACATTAAAAACAGATTTAAAGAGGTGGGTTTTGAGTTGTTTTTTGAAGGTGGGAAGGTCAGGGCAAGCACGGAGTGAGTGGGGCAAAGAGTTCCAGAGAGTGGGGGCAGCGATGGAGAAGGCTCTGTCTCCCCAGGTTCGGAGCTTGGTCTTACAGGGGAGTGCCAGGAGGTTGGAGTCTGAGGAGCGAAGGGGACGCGGGGGATTATGTGGATGGAGGAGGTCTGTGAGATATGGGGGGGTCAGATCGTGGAGGGCTTTGTAGGTGATGAGAAGAATTTTGAAGTGAATGCGTTGGGGGACGGGAAGCCAGTGGAGGTTTTGGAGGACAGGGGTAATGTGTTCACGGGAGCGGGTGGAGGTGAGGAGGCGGGCAGCGGAGTTCTGAATATATTGTAGTTTGTTGAGGGTTTTGGATGGTGCACCGTAGATAATGCTGTTGCAGTAGTCGATTCTGGAGGTGATGAATGCATGGATCAGGGATTCAGCGGCAGAGAATGTAAGTGATGGACGGAGTCGGGCTATGTTCTTAAGATGAAAGAATGCAGTCCGGGTTAACTGTTTGATGTGGGGTTCAAATGAAAGGGTGGGGTCTAGGAGGATACCAAGGTTGCGGATGAGCGGGGATGGAGTGAGGGTGGCGCTGTCAAATTGAAGATGGAAATTATGGGTGGGCGCCGTGGTGTTTTTGGGACCGATGATGATAATATCTGTTTTGTCACTATTAAGTTTGAGAAAATTTTGTTCCATCCAAGTTTTGATATCAGCTAAGCAGTTGGTGAGGGTGGAGTAGATGTTGGAGTTGATGGAGGTGGTAGAAATGTATAGTTGAATATCATCAGCGTAGCTGTGGAAATTGAGGCCATGTCGACGGATGATATTGCCAAGTGGAAGGATGTAGAGGATGAAGAGAAGAGGACCAAGCACCGAACCTTGGGGAACACCTTGAGGTAAAGGGGCTATGGAGGAGGAGCAGCTATTTATGTGCACAAACTGTTGACGGTTGGTGAGGTATGATTGGAGCCAGGACAGAGCAGAATCGGTGATATTGAGGCTGGTTTTGAGGCGGGACAGGAGGATAGAGTGGCTAATGGTGTCAAAGGCTGCGGTGAGGTCTAGGAGGATGAGGATGGTAAGATGGCCGGAATCGGAGGAGAGAAGAAGATCATTGGTGATTTTAAGAAGAGCTGTTTCAGTGCTGTGTTTGGGACGGAAACCGGACTGGAAGGATTCAAACAGGCTGTTGGAGTTGAGGTGAGATTGAAGTTGAGCAGCTATGACACGTTCAAGGATTTTGGACAGAAAGGGGAGGTTGGATATGGGACGGAAATTGGAGAGGTTATTGGGATCGAGACCAGACTTTTTGAGTGTGGGGGTGATTGCCGCCAGCTTGAGAGACTGTGGGACGGATCCAGTGATAAGGGAGGAGTTAATGATACTTGTGATCAGCGGGGAGATGATGTGGAGGCAGGGTTTGATGAATGAAGAAGGGATAGGATCCAGGGAGCATGTTGGAGTCTTCATACTGGTTAGTATTTCAGTGAGTTGCACGGGTGAGATAGGTGTGAATTTGGAGAGTCGTTGGGTGGAGCCAAATAGTGGAGGGTCAGGAGGAAGCGAGTGAGTCGAGGGGGGGTTTAGGGAGCTGTATATTTTGGTAATTTTGGACTGGAAGTAGGTTAAGAAGTTGTTGCATTTGGTGGTGGTGAAGGATGAGGAGGAGTTGTCATTTGGCTTTAGCAGTGTGTTGATTGTTGAAAAGAGGGATTTAGGATTGTTGGAACTAGATGTAATCAGATTGGAGTAGTATCGTGAGCGGGCAGTGTTTAAGGCATCTTTATATTGCTGTAGAAAGTCTGTGTAAGCTTGAAGATGAACAGTTAGGCCAGATTTCTTGTACAGTCTCTCAAGCTGGCGTTTACGGGTCTTCATATTATGGAGCTGAGGGGTGTACCAGGGGGCAGTGTGGGAGAAGGAGACCAATTTGGTTTTTTTAGGGGCCAGTTCATCAAGACAGGAGGAAAGGGTATTGTTGTAGTAGGAGACAAGTTCAGAGGGGTCCTCAGACAGCGGGGGAGGGGAGATAGCAAATTTTGTGGTTAGAAGTGAGGTAAGGGCATGAGGGTTGATGGATTTGAGATTCCTGAAGGTTATTTGACGTTTGATTTTTGAGACACTAAGAGATGTGTGTAAATCAAATGTGATGGCCAGATGGTCTGATATGTGCTGGTTATGGCTAGTGAGGTTGTGAATATTGATACCAGTAGTGCAGACAAGATCCAGGATGTGTCCTCTGGTGTGGGTGGGGAAGTTAACTTGTTGAGTGATGGAGAAACAGCTGAGAAGATCAAGGAATTCTGTCGCAGGTTTGGAGTTGGAATTGTCAATATGAAGGTTGAAATCACCGAGCAGAAGGATGGATGATGAGATTGCATTTAATTGGGTGATGAGGTCCGTAAAATCTGATAGGAAAGAAGAGTTTGGTTTTGGGGGGCGATAGATGACAGCAGTGACAAGGGGGGATGGACCGGACAGTTTGAAGGCAGTGAATTCGAAGGAGTGAACATTTTGGAGGGATATTGGAGTGACTTTGATGTCCTTTTTATATATGACTGCTGTGCCACCGCCACGTCCGTCGGGACGGGCGTTTTCAAGGTAAGTAAATCCAGGAAGTGTTGCTTGGTTTAGGGAGAAATAGTCCAAAGGTTTGTGCCAGGTTTCTGTCAAACAGAGGAAGTCCAGTTTATTTTCAGTGATGTATTCATTTAGAATGAGAGCCTTGTTGTTAAGAGAGCGTACATTTAGGAGGGATAATTTGAGATTATAAGAGTTCATCATTTGATCTTGGCTGCGGGAGAGTGGGCGGAGATTTATTAAATTTGCATGTTTATTGTTGTAATAGCGGAGTCCAGTCGGGCGGTATGACCAGTGGGAGGGGATCTTGTTTGTAGGTGAAAGAACAGGCTGAAAAGTAGAGCAAGCAGTAGCAGGGTGCAGTGAACGCTGTGGCCTGCAGGAGGAGCTGTGGGTAAAATTGTAGCCGGATATGGAAGAAGAAAAAGAAAAAGGGGGGCGTGTCTGACCAAATGTAAATAGTCACGCACTGTGAACAGCGTGTTGTAAGTGTACTGTTAAAATCCGACTGCCAAGCTTGCTAGGATGGAGGCCGTCAGGATTAAAAAAGGATTTCCGGCCCCAAAAAAGATCGAAGTTGTCAATATAGTTAAGAGAGAGGGAGTTTGTAGCAGACTGGAGCCAGGTGTGGAGGGAGAGAATACGACTGAATATACCATACCCGCGGTTGTGAGGTGAGAGAGGGCCACTAATGAAGATAGTCTTGCCAGTTTTGCGAAGGAACTGAAAAAGATTATTGAACTGCACTTTGGTAATTTCAGACTGACAGCGGAAGGCATCAACACAGCCAACGTGTACAATTATTCTACGGACAGATGGGGGGAGAGATCGCTCAACAATGTCAACAAGCTTTGAGTGGATGAGGGGGACAGTGGCTCCGGGGAAACAGTATGTTATGGCGTTGAAGAAGCGAATGTTCCTCGTGATGGAGTCCCCAATGATGATGGTGGTTGGAGGGAAGAGGGGACGGGGCGGTGCCGAAGAAGCCTGGACAGGTGGCAGCGGCAGTGTCACATGGGGTGGCGGGGTCACATGGGGTGGGGGCGACTCCGCAGCTGGAATGGTAGAAGTTAAAGAGGCAAGATGGCGCCGTGGTGCAGGGGTGAAGTTCACAACAGAGACGCGACGAGAGCTTTTTGGCCTGGGTGACAGTTTAGCTGGGGTGGAGGTCGCCAAGGACTTGGGTTTATCCCCCGGCAAGACGGCTGCGGCGTTGGGAGCTGCCGGGGGGACAGCGAGGGAAACATCCGGCCGATCGTGGAGGACATCATGCAGCGGGAGAGGTGGACTATCCGTTGAGGCAGCGAGAGAGGCTTGATGTGTGGTAGATTCGGACTGTGGAGATGGGAGACGGAAAGTGATGGTGTCCATTAGGAGTTCAGCCTCGCGGACCCTGTGCATGGTAGTAATGCGCTTCTCCAACTCGTGGATTTTTCCCAGGAGGATCGAGCAGTCAGGGCAGCCGGAAGTGGAGGTAAGTGGGGCCATGGTGGGTAAGGTTGACGCAAAGGCTCCAATGGAGCCCTCTGTGTAGAAACGGCGTCGTGTTCACAACTGAGAAGTAGCAACAGTGCAGAATATGAAAGAGCGAGACTTACAAACAAGGGCCCAGAAAAGGGCCCAACTGTAGAGAATACACTTCTGACATTCGCGGAAACTCAGAGCAGCAGGTAGAATGAAGATTTCAGGAGATCCACGTTAGCCAGTTAGCCGGTTGTAGTGACAGCACTTCCGGGTGTAGTGACATTTCGATTGTGCATTTCGATGTCCGTGTACACTTCATTTTGTCGTAAAAAACATGATGCCATGGGTTACCATCAATTACTGTGAATAATGTGTTGTTATCTGTCTGTTTTGACACTACTCGTGCCAGGACCCTTGCGTGTCCCGGGAAGACTTATATTCACAAAGTTACGTGCTGGCCGAGACCTTCATAGGCTTCGCTGCCAGACGTGTCAGGGGCAAACGGCTGATGGCAGAACAGGTGGAAAAAAATCAAGCCACCATCAGCCAGCTTGAGGAAGCCTTGGCAGAGGCGAAACAGCGAATTGACGCAGCAGAGGGGCAACAGCGTCTGAACCTAAATGGTGAGATATTTCATATTTCATTGATGACAAGTTGTATATTGTGTTGATGTTGCAATATTGCCATATTTATGCGTAACATTATGTATGATTCTGATGATATATTGTAGTTGTTAATGCGGTGGATGTTATAGTGTTTCACCGCTAGATGTCACTCATGTGTTATTTCTTCTAAACAGACACCCGTGACTGTGCCACACAAACAGACGACGAAAAAAACACCGAAAGACAGGATAAACATCCAGAAAAAACACGTCCGGAAAAGAGACAAAAAAAAAACAAATAAACATCCCCCCTTCCACAAACATGTTAGGTTAATTGGCGACTCCAAATTGTCCATAGGTATGAATATGAGTGTGAACGTTTTTTATCTGTATTATTAATAAATTGTTGTTGTTATGTTGTGCTTTGGATTGTTGAATTTTTGTATGTTACATAATTAAACGTGTTTTGTTTTGTTCGTACGCGACTTTGTTTAAATCTCTTTAGCTTTCATCTGGTATTCCACAACATGTTAGTTATTTTTACAAAGCCGGTCTTTATTCATTTTGACACACGTAATAAGGTTTAAGTAGACTTTACAAAACACACCAACAAATACATTGCTCAAACATCTCACTTTGCATATGAACTTCACCCATGAAGTACTCGTGGGTGTTAAAAAACACGGGGAGAACCTAAATATGCCCATTTGCTGGAAAGGGATGTTTCCGGTAAAGACATTACTCATTATAAGACCCACAACAAAGTCTCAGGAAGCGGCTGGAGCGCTCCACATCGCCCCCTTCCGGATAAATATGGTGCATGGTGAATTCCGCTCCGAGCGCCTCTGTTTTTTTCTACCGGACACGCCGATGCCGGGTGCTGGGTCCTAGTGCCCGTCGACTCGCGTGCCTGTCAACTCTCGCGCACCCCCAGTGGCATGGGGTGCGGTATGTTCAATTGATAGGAATTTTTGGTTGCGCCATGAAATGTGGGCGTGGCGGGTCGCCTTGCATGCTGAGCAGACTGTAAACGTTAATAAGTTGGCTTCACGTGGTCAGATCTTCATCATACTTGGTACATGTGATCATGACCACAACTCAACGATCCACATGGGTCACTTCCTGATTTCGGCGCAGCCCCCCCTATTGGCAACAACTAGCCTAACGATTAGTCTTCTTCTGGCAGGAGATTGATCAGATGGACATAAAGGTCACAAGGTCCCTGACTGGCAGTCTGGTGAAGACTGTTGATGGACCGTGATCTGAATAAAGCACACGTGGTGGGCGTGGCCTGGCAGTGAATGCTCAAACCTCGCCATTGACCCTCAAAGGGTCATAATTAGCCTGCAGAATGTAGCATGTGGTTGAAAACTTATAGGGGGGTCACAATCCAAGCCTAGGCGCCCTGGTGGGGCCCCCATATAAAACCAAGCCAAATTGACTCACTAGCGCCACCTACAAGTTTTAAAATAATTATCCCTCACCTCCCGTTGCACGGATCATCATGATTTTCGGAGGAGACATCATTCATGCTAGTACGCACAAAAAACTCTCAAGAACCCATGTTCAAAAACCGACAGGAAGTCGGCCATTTTGCTTGGCGGCGTCCATTTGGGGGCGAGGGGTCATATCTAACCAAACTCTTCCAAAGGGGTTCCATCAATGCACACTACACAAATAGCCAATGTTAAAATCCGATGGATTTTGGGCTGCTCTTTAGGATGTGGGCGTGGCACGCCTTCAAACTACGATACTTGGATTCTGTCCTTGCCTTGAAGCAATGTACAACAAAGTCAATACACAGTTTGACTGACAGACTGATGATGTCAGTCGATGGAATATGATGTGTGTAAAGCACATGTGGTGGGCGTGGCCACGGCGAATGGTCAGCCTTCGCCATTGACCATCGAAGGCTCATATATTGCCCGCAGAAGGTCACAGGCTGCTGAAATCTTACACGTAAGGTCAGAATCCAGGCCTGAGCGCCCTGGTGGTGCTCCCATGTGACACCAATCTAAATTGACACACTAGCGCCACCTAGAAGTTTCAATTCATTATCCCTCGCCACCCGTTGCACGTATCACTATGATTTTCGGTGGAGACGTCTATCATGACAGGACGCACCTAACGCTCCAGAACCCATGTTCAAAACACAGCGCCACCAACTGGTGGAAAAGTATATATGCCGTAACTTCCTGATTCATGGTCAGATTGTCTTCAAATTTTTTTTGGTGTGTTGGGTCAATCTCTGGTCTGTTATACTGTGTGTACATAGACTGTATAGCGCCACCAACTGGTGGAAATGTACGTCAGCTGTAACTTCCTTCCACATGGTCAGATCTGGCCGAATTTTTTTCTGGTGGTTCAGGGTACCGTCTGGTCTATGACAGTGTGTGTACATACGCTATAGCGCCACCAACTGGTGGAAATGTATATCTGCCGTAACTTCCTTCTGCACGGTCGTATCAGCACCTAATTTTTTCTGGTGGTTCGGGGTACCCTCCGGTCCGTTACCGTGTGGGCGCATAGACTGTATAGCGCCACCCACAGGCAGAAACGTATATCCGCCGCAAGTACCTACCGCACGGTCCGATCGTCGCGAATTTTTCTATGGCTGTTCGTGGCGTCGGACGGGACGTGACCGCACACCCGCCTCGCCGCCGGCGTCGCCCCCTCCTGGCGGAAAATTGCAAGTGCCGTAACTCCCTTACCGCTTATCCCAAAGCCGCGGTTTTTCGTACGGCGCGTCCGCGCGACCGTCCGGACATGCGCGCGCCCCCGACCCGCGCGTACCCCCGACCCGCGCGTACCCCTGACCGCGTCGGGGTGCTCGAGCCCGCTCATCACTGCTCGCAGTTTTAATTATTATTATTATTAGGGCTCGAGCACTGACCAGTGCGAAAGCCCTATTGTCATCGTAATGTTTATTATTAGGGCTCGAGCACTGACCAGTGCGAAAGCCCTATTGTAATCGTTCCGTTTCTTTTTAGGGCTCGAGCACTGACCAGTGCGAAAGCCCTATTGTAATCGTAATGTTTATTATTATTATTATTATTATTCTCCCGAAATGATCGCCTTTTTGGGGGCCTTAACATGCCCCAAAACTCACCAATTTTTGCAGGCGCGTCAGGTCTGGCGAAAAATTTGATATTTTAGGGGTCCCAAATATCTTGTTCCAAATTTGGCTCTCTAGCGCCACCTTTTAATTTGGAAAAAATTGGCCCCCGCCACCAGTTTAACCTATCGTCACGAAACTTGGCGGAGACGTCTATTGTGACAGGACGGACCAAAAAGTCTCAAGAACCCATATTGTAAAACGAACAGGAAGTCGGCCATTTTGGATGGCGGCGGCCTTTTTCGGGCCAGAAGTTGGGGTCGTATCTCGACGAACTCCTCCTAGGGGGTTTGACCGAATGAGTCCGTTGTTGCATCAACGGACACTAGACGGATGGCCGACGTTAAATTGCGAAGGATTTTGGGATATTCCGTACGATGTGGGCGTGGCACGCCCCCAAATTTTGCCCTTTTTCATCTGTCCGGGCCTTGCACGCTGAGCGTAACTGTAGACGTGAATAACTTGGCTCCACGTGGTCAGATCTTCATCATACTTGGTACATGTGATCATGGCCCCGCCCCGAAGGTCCCCGTAGGTCACTTCCTGATTTCGTCGCAGCGCCACCTATTGGCGACAGGCTAAAGGCGTGTCATCTACATGAGGCCTTTTCTGGCAGGAGATTCATCAGATGAACACCGAGGTCACAAGGTCACTGCCTGACAGCCTGGTGAAGCCTGTTGATGGACCATGATGCAGGAAAAGCGCACGTGGTGGGCGTGGCCTGGCGGCGAATGCTCAGGCCTCGCTGTTTACAAAGAAAGGGTCATCATTCGCCCGCAGAAGATCGCATGTGCTTGAAAACTCATAAGGGGGGGCAGATTCCAGGCCCGAGGGCCCTGGTGGGGCCCCCATTTGAAACCAAGCCAAATTGACTCACTAGCGCCACCTACAAGTTTTAAAATAATTATCCCTCGCCTCCCGTTGCACGTATGGGCATGATTTTCGGAGGAGACATCACTCGTGACAGGACGCACAAAAAAGTCTCAAGAACCCATGTTCAAAAACCAACAGGAAGTCGGCCATTTTAGGTGGCGGCGGCCATTTGGGGGAGGATGTAGGGGTCGTATCTCGACGAACTCCTCCTAGGGGGTTTGACCGAATGAGTCCGTTGTAGCATCAACAGACACTAGACGGATGGCCCACGTTAAATTGCGAAGGATTTTGGGCTGCTACTTAGGATGTGGGCGTGGCACGCCACCAAACTTTTACTTTAACCTTAACTTTTACCTTATCTGGCCCTGCCTGGTGTCTGGCCTTGCCTTGAAGCAATGTACATCAAAGTCAATACACAGTTTGACTGACAGACTGATGATGTCAGTTGATGGACTGTGATGTGTGTAAAGCACATGTGGTGGGCGTGGCCACGGCGAATGGTCAGCCTTCGCCATTGACCATCGAAGGCTGATATTTTGCCCGCAGAAGGTCACAGGCTGCTGAAATCTTACACGTAAGGTCAGAATCCAGGCCTGAGCGCCCTGGTGGTCCTCCCATGTGACACCAATCCAAATTGACACTGTCAAGTCAAACCCTTGTCCAAAATAATTTAGATAAGGCAGACAGGAAAAAAATAAATAAAAAGATAAATAAAAATAAAAAATACTTTTCATAGCCCTCATTAAGGGAATAATAAATTTTCGTTGTACCTAGCACGTTATTTTACTAAATTAAACACGGGAGATCAGGTGGGGAAAATCTAAACCGGAAGTGGGAATCAGTTTTAAGCGCACCTGGGCGTCTGCATTAGGGCACTTCCTTTCTCAGCAGGTAAGGCTGCAGACAAGTGGTATCGAGAAGGTAGTCAGAACTGCACCCCAAACCTTGCGCAAACTGGAGCTATACAACACTGAAGAGGCAGCCGGTAAGAAATTCCTTTCAATATTAGCGCTGTGGTTTGACGCGCCCGTGCCACGTAAGGCACGGCTTTTTTCTGGATGAGACAGCCGCCGGTGACGCGCGCCTCATTTTAGTTATCGTTACTGGATTAAAAGTTAACACGGTACAATTAGTTAGAAAGTGGGATCTGGAACACCGTCGATCGCCTGTGTCGCGTAGGTGCACACGGCGGCTCGCGGTGGTTCATTTAATTGGCACCAATTGAGCTGATCAGCGAGCTTTGGGCTTCGAAAGAACGCGCTATGCTCATTTCTTTACAGTGTGCTTATATTATTTGAAGCCTTTATAGTAATAATTTTAGTTAGTTGACAAGAGAGGCGCAATGCAAATAGTTTAATAAATAGATCAAATAAAATAACGAAATAATTAAGAAAGAAATGAAGTAAAGAATAAGTTAATAAATGCAGGTTAAGGGGACAAGATTATTTCCAACCGTTGTTAAAATGTTTAATGGTTAATATACTGCTGAACAACATGATTTATATCTTATATAAATACCTGCATATGTATATTATTGTGCATATTATATATGTTTAGAAATGTGTATATTGTGTATACTTATACTTTCCCCTTCTTTTTTTTTTTTTTTTTTTTATTTGAAGGTTTTCACCTATGCGTGCCACGCACTATGCATGCTATGTGCTATGTGCTACAACACTGCTGAGCTACACTACGCTGTGCTGTACTGTGCTGTACATTGTCACAACAAGACTTGTGCCTCACTAAATAAAACCCAAAACAGCAAAAGCATTGAGTGGATCCAGTCTTTCCTCAGTGTGGCTACTCGGACCCCCTTTTTCAAGTTCAGGGGATGCGCAAGGCTAGAAGGAACTTGACAGTGAAAACCGGGCAGTGAGCTGGAAAAACCAGGAGTGCTTGACCTGTGTGTGGAAAGATCAGGCAACAAGGGAATCATCACTGCGTCAAGAACAAATAAATAAATTGGACGGAAGATCAAAATGGCTGATCAGGTCACTACCAAGACTATGGAGCAACTTAAAGTGGACAGGACAACGGCAAAGAGAGCATTTACACGACTCTTTAACAACATTACACGAAGCTTTGGAGACATGTCAGAAGAAGAGCTAAAGTGCTATTTTGACAAGATCACACAAGAGGCTGAGAGGGTCCTGGAGGCAAATGACAACATGGAGGCCGGACTGATTGCAGAACTGGAGGCGGAGCTAGGGACAGATGAGGAAGTATCATTACCCGAACAGCAAAAAGCCGACCTAGAAAAGACTGCAGGTGAATGTGAGGCAAAACTCAAGGAAGTCAGACGCCTGATCCGAACGACTCTTTGGTCAACCTTTGGATGTGATGAATTGTCCACAGCCTTTCAAGTGGCGGAAGCGGAGTATGAGCGTGTTGCTGCCGTGAGACCAAGCGCTAAACTTGAAACATATGACTACATGCTCAGTCATCTTCAACAGTTGGTGAGGTCGTCAAAAGAAGCCTATGGTCAGTGGAAGCGTTGGATCCCACCGGAAAACGTGAGGGATCTCCAAAACCAGCTAAAGGCGCTGGAGCTCCAGGTTCCAAAGCTCATCTCCAGGAAGGCAGACTTCATCCAAGCTAAATGCGAAGAAGATGCAGAAAGGCCACAAGAACCCTATTACCCCAGTCACCCCATGCAGGCAATCAGATTGAAGCCGATAGCCCTTCCCAAATTCTCAGGTAATAAACGTGATTTCACCAGGTGGAGAAAAGATTGGGAAGCCCTTCAAAGCCAAGGGGAACCACTGGGCTCAAAAGAAGTCAAAAAGGTGCAATTACTGGACAGCCTTGATGACAAAATTACCAGAGACTTTCGCCTCACTTCATACAATACGGCAGAAGACATTTTCCGTGTGCTAGAGAACCGCTTCGGCAACAGAGCAGCTATTGCCATCGAAATTGTTGAGGAGTTGCAAACAATGCCAGCCGTTAGAGGAAACCAACCACGGAAAATTGTCGAGTTGATTCAGGCAGTGGAGAAAGCACTGCAGGACTTGATCGACCTTGGAGACACAGGCGCAATCAAGAATCCCCTTGTAACAAAGTCAATTGAAAGTAAACTTCCGGAACTGCTTAAGAAAGAGTGGCTGGTGCACGCAGCTGATGGAGGGAATGGTGTAACTCCAGCAAGAAGATTTGACTGTCTGTTGGCATTCCTAAAGGCACAGGAGTCTATATATGAGCAACTGGAGTTGCTAAGGGAGGAGGAGCCTCACAAAAGAGACCCCAGATCAGAGCAAAGATATGCCAGAACAAGACTGACCAAAGCAGGTGATGACCAGGTCGGCTGTATAGTCTGTGGGGATAGCAAGCACAGAAGAAAGCTGTACTTCTGTAAGCAATTCAGATCCCTCAAACTACCGGAGAAGAAAGGGGCAGTGCAAAGGCTTGGTGCATGCAGGAAGTGCCTTGAAGTTCATGACGACCCCTCAGATTGCAAGTCTGGATTCCTATGCAGAAACCAAGACTGCAGGAATCAACACGCAGCAGAACACCATTACTACCTTTGCCCGAATGCAGAAGTGAAGAGAGCCTCTGTCGATCAGAAAAGTAATGTCGGTCCTGTAGACGGAAAAGGCAGAAAGAGAAGCACGGAAGAACAAGAGGCATTCCTCAAGAAGCTTTCCCCTGACCTGGCAAAGCAGTGCAGGGATGTCTTTTCCAACAGCACATCCAAGGCCCTTAGTACTCTTAAATATACACCTACTCTTCTGACGGATTGTGGTTTGCGAGAGCTCCCAGTGTTAATGATGCTCCTTGAAGTCACCGCAAATGCGGGACAGTCAATTGGAACGCTTATCGATCTTGCCTCAGACACCAACTACATAACTCACAGAGCTGCCAGTCAACTAAACCTCCGAAGCGAGGACATCACCCTTGTTGTGCACGGCGTTGGAGGAATGAAAATTCATGTTGAAACAAAAAGATACCTCCTAAAAATCAGGGTCAACACCTCAAGAGGCACGGTCAAAGCACACCAGATGGTTTGCTACGGTTTGGACACGATTGCTGATGTTCATAAAACAGCAACCCCCAAACAACTGCAAAAGTTCTTCCCAGACACCTCACTCGAAGAATTGAGGAGACCCAAAGAAGTAAGCCTCCTTATAAGTCACCGAGAGGGTTCACTAGCACCGCAACAAGTCAGAGCTGTGGGAGACCTTGTATTGTGGGATGGACCTCTCGGAAAGACAGTTGGGGGAACTCATCCAGAACTCTTTGAAGACATTCACGTCGCTACCCACATGTCCAAGACACATTTCGCGCGGTCGATGAGGGCAGCCGCCATGAAGTACGAGGAGCTCGTTGGAGGGCCCCATAGAGAATCTCTGCTAAGCCAGAAGATGTCAAGAAGTTTAACAAGTAAACGCGATTTCCTAAACTGGTGGAAGTGGGACAGCATTGGTGCAGCTTGTGAACCGAAGTGTGGAGGCTGCCGCTGTGGAAACTGCCAACCAGGTGGCAAAGAAATGACTCTTGCGGAGGAAAGGGAACTGGAATTTGTGAAAGCAGGCCTCACCTACATCACAGGGGATGACCACAGCAAGGAACCCCACTGGCATGCCAAATATCCTTGGTTGGAAGACCCAGCCTCCTTACCGAACAACAAGAGCGCTGTTGAGGCCACCTTTCTCCGAACAGAGAAACAATTGGCAAAAGAACCAGAATGGAAGGCTGCGTATGCTGAACAAGTGCATGAGATGGTCGCCCGCAAAGCTGCGATGGAGTTGACCAGGGAAGAGATCCTCACTTGGACTGGGCCCATCTGGTATGTAAGCCATCTCGTTGCACCAAACCCCCACTCGGTAACAACCCCGGTAAGACTCGTCTGGAACAGCAGTCAGAAATTTAGGGGCAGGAGCCTAAATGACCTGCTGATGAAAGGCCCAGACGTTCTAAACCAAATCCGTGCTGTCCTCCTCAGATTCAGGTGTGGAGCCTATGCTGCTCTCGGAGACGTTAAAAAGATGTATAACTCCGTCTGGTTGGAGGACCAGGAAGTACACCTACATCGATTCCTTTGGCGTGACTCTGAAAAGGAGGAACTCAAGGAATACGCAATCACCCGAGTGAACATAGGCGACAAACCAGCTGGGTGTATCGCGCAACTAGCAATGCGTGAAACTGCCAACCTTCCCCCTTTCGCGCACCTCAAAGAGGAGCAGCAGGTAATCCACAAAGACAGCTATGTTGACGACATTCTCACCTCTCATAACGACCCCGAACAGCTGGGAGCCATCACGGCCAATGTGCAGAAGATCTTAAAAGCAGGAGGATTTGAGCTGAAGCCTTGGGCCTTCTCGGGTCAAAGTGGGAGGAAGGACATCCATGCTGGCACAGAGGCGAGCACTGTGGAGACCTTGGTGTTGCCAAATCAGATGCGAGACGACGACAACAAGGCACTTGGGTTGGGCTACCTGGTGGAGGAAGACGAACTGCACGTGATGATGGGCATCAACTTTTCAAACAGGAGGAGGAAAAAGAGACTCGGCCAAGACCTTCTCCCCGAGCAAATTAAAGCTGAGACACCAAACCCTCTGACCAGAAGAGAGCTGCTCAGCCAGGTGTCGAGCTTATATGACCCACTGGGCCTAGTCACGCCGGCTAAACAGAAAGGTGCCATTCTTGTACGGAGGGCATTCCAAGAGGCAAAAAATGACAGTTGCCCCGTCAAGCTGACATGGGACCTGGCACTCTCAGATTGTCTCAGACAAGACGCAGTCCATCTCTTTGAAGAATATTCAAGACTCAACAGGATCAAATTCCCCAGAGCACTAACTCCCCCCGGCGTGTCTGGGAAACCACTGGCAATTACATTCTCTGATGGCAGTGAGCACACTTACGGAGCAGTACTCTACCTAAGGTGGGAGGCCAGGCATTGTCCAATCATTAGACTAGTGGAGTCCAAGGCCAAATTAACTCCCCTGGACCACAAAGGGGACGCTGTAAAGGCAGAGGTATGTGGAGCTGTATTCGCCTCACGCCTGAAAAAATACTTTGAACGGCACAGCAAGATTGAGGTCGGAAGGTGGTACCATTTGGTTGACAGCCAAACTGTCCTTGGAGCGATACAGAGGGAAAGCTACGGCTACCAAACATTCTTTGCCAACAGGATTGGAGAAATTCAAAACACGACGCAGATCCAAGATTGGTGGTGGATTCCGGGCTCACAAAACATTGCCGACATAATCACCAGAGGTGCCGGCCCAGAAGACCTGGACAAAGACTCAAGATGGCAGAACGGGCCAAGGTTTCTCAGCCTACCGGTCAACGAATGGCCAACAAAAACTGCAAAAGATCTGGCCTCAACTGCCAGAGAAAACATCCAAAAGATGCAAAGGAAGGCATTCGCTGCGATAACAAGATCCAGTAAAGAGAAGCAGGCGCAGGAACCAACCCAAAGGAAGGAAACCACCAGTCATTCAAGACCACCTGCGCCAGCGTCAATCCAGTTAGTGGAAATCAAGCGATTCAGCAGTTTGACCCGACTAGTAAAAACAGTTGCATGGATGTGGAGGGCCGCTAAGAGGTTCAGAGGACAGAATCCAGCAGCAGGCAGTCCAAAGTGGGAGGCAATCCCCTCAACAGGCGTCATCTCTGCGAAAGAGCGAGAGGATGCCCTAAGAGACGTATTCCTTGCGGCACAAGAGGGCGCTACCTTCCCGGATACTACTACCAACAGGTTAGTGGTCTACAAAGACGCAGACACTGGGTTGCTGCTCTGTGGCGGACGTGTGCAGATCTTCAAAGAAGACAAAAGTGCTGTACCCCTCCTGCCGTATGGAGCATGGGTGTCCACATTACTTGCTCGGGAAGCCCACGGTGAAGGTCATGAAGGCGTAGCTGGTACCCTGCTAAAAATGAGACGGAAGGCATGGATTGTCAAGGGAAGGAGAATAGCCCAGAAGGTTGTTGACGGCTGCGTTCTTTGTAGAAAAGCAAAGGCGGTAAGATGCCAACAAGTGATGGGAGACTTGCCACCTGAGCGGACAGAGCCTGCTGCACCATTCCAATTTACGACCGTAGACCTCTTTGGACCCTACCATGTTAGGGACGACGTCAAGAGGAGGGTAAGCCTAAAAGTCTGGGGTGCTATATTTTGCTGCATGGCAAGCAGAGCCGTTCATGCAGAGTTGGTCAACAGCTTATCCAGTGAAAGCTTCCTTTTGGCCTACCAACGGTTCACTGCAATCAGAGGGCATCCATCAAAGATCTGGTCTGACCCAGGCACGAATTTTATAGGAGCAAAACCTGTCCTGGAAGATTTATATAAATTCTTGGGAAGCCAGAACAGAGAAGGTCTGGAAGAGACGGCAGCCAAGAATGGGACAGAGTGGATGTGGAAAATCCACCCTGCAGACTCCCCTCATCGGAACGGTGCTGCAGAAGCTGCCGTGCGTACCCTCAAGAGAGCACTCCAGAATGTCTGTGGAGATTCTATATTCACCTATAGTGAGTTCCAGACAGTACTTCAGTTGGCGGCCAACCTGGTGAATGACCGCCCCATCGATGCAAGAGTTCAGAGTCGAGAGGATTGTGTCCGGTATGTTTCACCAAACAGTCTTCTCCTTGGCCGAGCATCGCAGAGCGGGGACCTGAAATCATTCGACTTTTCCAATTACCCGTACAAAAGACTCCAAGTAATGCAATCGGAGGTCAACAAATTCTGGAGAAGCTGGAGCCAATTAGCAGGCCCCAACCTATTCATAAGGAGTAAGTGGCACACCACTCAAAGAAACGTCAAAATTGGAGACATCGTATGGATTGCTGACCAAAATGCGTTGAGAGGACAATTCAAGCTGGGCAGAGTTGTAAGCACAAATCCAGATGACAAAGGCATTGTCAGAGACGTGGATGTGAAGGTCTTCCCAAGCTACTGTGTTCCCCTCGTAAAGGCCAAGAGAACCCATCCGACCTGCGACGAACCGAGAGAGAAGATGCACAGCACCATTCATCGGGATGTCAGGCGACTGGTGGTGATACTACCTGTGGAGGAACAGACTATTCCAACTGACCCACAGCTAAATGTTTGACTTCAAAAAACTGGCGATCTCCCCGATGTCCCTTGGGTAGATCGAGTGGGAGGTGTCAAGTCAAACCCTTGTCCAAAATAATTTAGATAAGGCAGACAGGAAAAAAATAAATAAAAAGATAAATAAAAATAAAAAATACTTTTCATAGCCCTCATTAAGGGAATAATAAATTTTCGTTGTACCTAGCACGTTATTTTACTAAATTAAACACGGGAGATCAGGTGGGGAAAATCTAAACCGGAAGTGGGAATCAGTTTTAAGCGCACCTGGGCGTCTGCATTAGGGCACTTCCTTTCTCAGCAGGTAAGGCTGCAGACAAGTGGTATCGAGAAGGTAGTCAGAACTGCACCCCAAACCTTGCGCAAACTGGAGCTATACAACACTGAAGAGGCAGCCGGTAAGAAATTCCTTTCAATATTAGCGCTGTGGTTTGACGCGCCCGTGCCACGTAAGGCACGGCTTTTTTCTGGATGAGACAGCCGCCGGTGACGCGCGCCTCATTTTAGTTATCGTTACTGGATTAAAAGTTAACACGGTACAATTAGTTAGAAAGTGGGATCTGGAACACCGTCGATCGCCTGTGTCGCGTAGGTGCACACGGCGGCTCGCGGTGGTTCATTTAATTGGCACCAATTGAGCTGATCAGCGAGCTTTGGGCTTCGAAAGAACGCGCTATGCTCATTTCTTTACAGTGTGCTTATATTATTTGAAGCCTTTATAGTAATAATTTTAGTTAGTTGACAAGAGAGGCGCAATGCAAATAGTTTAATAAATAGATCAAATAAAATAACGAAATAATTAAGAAAGAAATGAAGTAAAGAATAAGTTAATAAATGCAGGTTAAGGGGACAAGATTATTTCCAACCGTTGTTAAAATGTTTAATGGTTAATATACTGCTGAACAACATGATTTATATCTTATATAAATACCTGCATATGTATATTATTGTGCATATTATATATGTTTAGAAATGTGTATATTGTGTATACTTATACTTTCCCCTTCTTTTTTTTTTTTTTTTTTTATTTGAAGGTTTTCACCTATGCGTGCCACGCACTATGCATGCTATGTGCTATGTGCTACAACACTGCTGAGCTACACTACGCTGTGCTGTACTGTGCTGTACATTGTCACAACAAGACTTGTGCCTCACTAAATAAAACCCAAAACAGCAAAAGCATTGAGTAGATCCAGTCTTTCCTCAGTGTGGCTACTCGGACCCCCTTTTTCAAGTTCAGGGGATGCGCAAGGCTAGAAGGAACTTGACAGACACACTAGCGCCACCTAGAAGTTTCAATTCATTATCCCTCGCCACCCGTTGCACGTATCACTATGATTTTCGGTGGAGACGTCTATCATGACAGGACGCACCTAACGCTCCAGAACCCATGTTCAAAACACAGCGCCACCAACTGGTGGAAATGTATGTCTGCCGTAACTTCCTTATACATGGTCGGATCGTCGCCAATTTTTTTTGGGTGGGTTCGGTCACCCTCCGGTCTGTGACTGTGTGTGTATATAGACTCTATAGCGCCACCAACTGGTGGAAATGTATATCTGCCGTAACTTCCTGATTCATGGTCAGATTGTCTTGAAATTTTTTTGGGTGTGTTGGGTCAATCTCTGGTCTGTTATACTGTGTGTACATAGACTGTATAGCGCCACCAACTGGTGGAAATGTATATCACCTGTTACTTCCTTCCACATGGTCGGATCGTCTCCAAATTTTTTTGGGTGGGTTCGGTCACCCTCCAGTCTGTGACTGTGTGTGTATATAGATTCTATAGCGCCACCAACTGGTGGAAATGTATATCTGCTGTAACTTCCTGATTCATGGTCAGATTGTCTTGAATTTTTTTTTGGTGTGTTGGGTCAATCTCTGGTATGTTATACTGTGTGTACATAGACTTTATAGCGCCACCAACTGGTGGAAATGTATATCTGCCGTCACTTCCTCCCACTTGGTCCGATCTGCCCAAATTTTTTTCTGGTGGTTTGGGGTACCCTCTGGTCTATGACTGTGTGTGTACATACACTATAGCGCCACCAACTGGTGGAAATGTATATCAGCTGTAACTTCCTTCCACATGGTCGCATCGGCCCCAAATTTTTTCTGGTGGTTCGGGGTACCCTCTGGTCTATGACAGTGTGTGTACATACGCTATAGCGCCTCCAACTGGTGGATATGTATATCAGCTGTAACTTCCTTCCACATGGTCGGATCGGTCCCAAATTTTTTCTGGTGGTTCGGGGTACCCTCTGGTCTATGACTGTGTGTATACATAGACTCTATAGCGCCACCAACTGGTGGAAATGTATATAGCCGTAACTTCCTTCCACATGGTCGGATCGTCTCTAAATTTTTTTTGGTCGGTCGGGTCACCCTCCACTCTTTGAATCTGCGTGTCCATAGACTCTATAGCGCCACCAACTGGTGGAAATGTATATCTGCCGTAACTTCCTCCCACATGGTCGGATCTGCCCGAATTTTTTTCCGGTGGTTCGGGGTACCCTCTGGTCTATGACAGTGTGTGTACATACGCTATAGCGCCACCAACTGGTGGAAATGTATATCAGCCGTAACTTCCTTCCGCTCGGTCGGATCGGCACCTAATTTTTTCTGGTGGTTCGGGGTACCCTCCGGTCCGTTACCGTGTGGGCGCATAGACTGTATAGCGCCACCCACAGGCAGAAACGTATATCCGCCGCAAGTACCTACCGCACGGTCCGATCGTCGCAAATTTTTTTATGGCGGTTCGGGGCGTCGGACGGGACGTGACCGCGCACCCGCCTCGCCGCCGGCGTCGCCCACTCCTGGTGGAAAATTGCAAGTGCCGTAACTCCCTTAGCGCTTATCCCATCGCCGCGGTTTTTCGTACGGCGCGTTCGCGCGCCCGTCCGGACACGCGCGCGCCCCCGACCCGCGTGTACCCCCGACCCGCGCGTACCCCCGACCGCGTCGGGGTGCTCGAGCCCGCTCATCACTGCTTGCAGTTTTAATTAGGGCTCGAGCACTGACCAGTGCGAAAGCCCTATTGTTATCGTAATGTTTATTATTATTATTATTATTATTCTGACAATAGGACGGCCATTTTGAGGGCCTGAACATGCCCGAAAACTCACCAAATTTGCTGAGCGCATCAGGTCTGGCGAAAAATTTGATATTTTATGGGTTTCAAATATAATGTTCCAAAATTGGCTCTCTAGCGCCACCTTGAAATTTAAAAAAAATTGGCCCCCGACACCAGTTTCACCTATCGTCACGAAACTTTGTGGAGACGTCTATCGTGACAGGACGGACTAAAAAGTCTCAAGAACCCATATTGGAAAACGAACAGGAAGTCGGCCATTTTGGATGGCGCCGGCCTTTTTCGGGCCAGAAGTTGGGGTCGTATCTCGACGAACTCCTCCTAGGGGGTTTGACCGAATGAGTCCGTTGTTGCATCAACGGACACTAGACGGATGGCCGACGTTAAATTGCGAAGGATTTTGGGATATTCCATACGATGTGGGCGTGGCACGCCCCCAAATTTTGCCCTTTTTCATCTGTCCGGGCCTAGCACGCTGAGCGTAATTGTAGACGTGAATAACTTGGCTCCACGTGGTCAGATCTTCATCATACTTGGTACATGTGATCATGGCCCCGCCCCGAAGGTCCCCGTAGGTCACTTCCTGATTTCGTCGCAGCGCCACCTATTGGCGACAGGCTAAAGGCGTGTCATCTACATGAGGCCTTTTCTGGCAGGAGATTCATCAGATGAACACCGAGGTCACAAGGTCACTGCCTGACAGCCTGGTGAAGCCTGTTGATGGACCATGATGCATGAAAAGCGCACGTGGTGGGCGTGGCCTGGCGGCGAATGCTCAGGCCTCGCCATTTACAAAGAAAGGGTCATCATTCGCCCGCAGAAGGTCGCATGTGCTTGAAAACTCATAAGGGGGGGCAGATTCCAGGCCTGAGGGCCCTGGTGGGGCCCCCATTTGAAAGCAAGCCAAATTGACTCACTAGCGCCACCTACAAGTTTTAAAATAATTATCCCTCGCCTCCCGTTGCACATATGGGCATGATTTTCGGAGGAGACATCACTCGTGACAGGACGCACAAAAAAGTCTCAAGAACCCATGTTCAAAAACCAACAAGAAGTCCGCCATTTTAGGTGGCGGCGGCCATTAGGGGGAGGATTTAGGGGTCGTATCTCGACGAACTCCTCCTAGGGGGTTTGACCGAATGAGTCCGTTGTAGCATCAACGGACACTAGACGGATGGCCCACGTTAAATTGCGAAGGATTTTGGGCTGCTACTTAGGATGTGGGCGTGGCACGCCGCCAAACCTTTACTTTAACCTTAACTTTTACCTTATCTGGCCCTGCCTGGTGTCTGGCCTTGCCTTGAAGCAATGTACATCAAAGTCAATACACAGTTTGACTGACAGACTGATGATGTCAGTTGATGGACTGTGATGTGTGTAAAGCACATGTGGTGGGCGTGGCCACGGCGAATGGTCAGCCTTCGCCATTGACCATCGAAGGCTCATATTTTGCCCGCAGAAGGTCACAGGCTGCTGAAATCTTACACGTAAGGTCATAATCCAGGCCTGAGCGCCCTGGTGGTGCTCCCATGTGACACCAATCTAAATTGACACACTAGCGCCACCTAGAAGTTTCAATTCATTATCCCTCGCCACCCGTTGCACATATCACTATGATTTTCGGTGGAGACGTCTATCATGACAGGACGCACCTAACGCTCCAGAACCCATGTTCAAAACACAGCGCCACCAACTGGTGGAAATGTATATATGCCGTAACTTCCTGATTCATGGTCAGATTGTCTTGAATTTTTTTTTGGTGTGTTGGGTCAATCTCTGGTCTGTTATACTGTGTGTACATAGACTGTATAGCGCCACCAATTGGTGGAAATGTATATCAGCTGTAACTTCCTTCCACATGGTCGGATCGGCCCCTAATTTTTTCTGGTGGTTTGGGGTACCCTCTGGTCTATGACTGTGTGTGTACATAGACTCTATAGCGCCACCAACTGGTGGAAATGTATATAGCTGTAACTTCCTTCCACATGGTCTGATCGTCTCTAAATTTTTTTTGGTCAGTCGGGTCACCCTTCACTCTTTGAATCTGCGTGTCCATAGACTCTATAGCGCCACCAACTGGTGGAAATGTATATCTGCCGTAACTTCCTCCCACATGGTCGGATCTGCCCGAATTTTTTTCCGGTGGTTCGGGGTACCCTCTGGTCTATGACAGTGTGTGTACATACGCTATAGCGCCACCAACTGGTAGAAATGTATATCAGCTGTAACTTCCTTCCACATGGTCGTATCGGCCCCAAATTTTTTCTGGTGGTTTGGGGTACCCTCTGGTCTATGACTGTGTGTGTACATAGACTCTATAGCGCCACCAACTGGTGGAAATGTATATCTGCCGTAACTTCCTCCCACATGGTCGGATCTGCCCGAATTTTTTTCCGGTGGTTCGGGGTACCCTCTGGTCTATGACAGTGTGTGTACATACGCTATAGCGCCACCAACTGGTGGAAATGTATATCAGCCGTAACTTCCTTCCGCACGGTCGGATCGGCACCTAATTTTTTCTGGTGGTTCGGGGTACCCTCCGGTCCGTTACCGTGTGGGCGCATAGACTGTATAGCGCCACCCACAGGCGGAAACGTATATCCGCCGCAAGTACCTACCGCACGGTCCGATTGTCGCGAATTTTCTTATGGCGGTTCGGGGCGTCGGACGGGACGTGACCGCGCACCCGCCTCGCCGCCGGCGTCGCCCCCTCCTGGCGGAAAATTGCAAGTGCCGTAACTCCCTTACCGCTTATCCCATCGCCACAGTTTTTCGAACGGCGCGTCCGCGCGCCCGTCCGGACACGCGCGGCCCCCGACCCACGCGTACCCCCGACCCGCGCGTACCCCCGACCGCATCGGGGTGCTCGAGCCCGCTCATCACTGCTTGCAGTTTTAATTCTTATTATTATTATTCTTCTCCGCCTTTGAGCGCCATTTTGAGGGCCTGAACATGCCCGAAAACTCACCAAATTTGCCGAGCGCATCAGGTCTGGCGAAAAATTTGATATTTTATGGGTTTCAAATATAATGTTCCAAAATTGGCTCTCTAGCGCCACCTTGAAATTAAAAAAAAATTGGCCCCCGCCACCAGTTTCACCGATCGTCACGAAACTTGGTGGAGACGTCTATCGTGACAGGACGGACCAAAAAGTCTCAAGAACCCATATTGCAAAACGAACAGGAAGTCGGCCATTTTGGATGGCGCCGGCCTTTTTCGGGCCAGAAGTTGGGGTCGTATCTCGACGAACTCCTCCTAGGGGGTTTGACCGAATGAGTCCGTTGTATCATCAACGGACACTAGACGGATGGCCGACGTTAAATTGCGAAGGATTTTGGGATATTCCGTACGATGTGGGCGTGGCACGCCCCCAAAATTTGCCCTTTTTCATCTGCCCGGGCCTTGCACGCTGAGCGTAACTGTAGACGTGAATAACTTGGCTCCACGTGGTCAGATCTTCATCATACTTGGTACATGTGATCATGGCCCCACCCCGAAGGTCCCCGTAGGTCACTTCCTGATTTCGTCGCAGCGCCACCTATTGGCGACAGGCTAAAGGCGTGTCATCTACATGAGGCCTTTTCTGGCAGGAGATTCATCAGATTAACACCGAGGTCACAAGGTCACTGCCTGACAGCCTGGTGAAGCCTGTTGCTGGACCATGATGCAGGAAAAGCGCATGTGGTGGGCGTGGCCTGGCGGCGAATGCTCAGGCCTCGCCGTTTACAAAGAAAGGGTCATCATTCGCCCGCAGAAGGTCGCATGTGCTTGAAAACTCATAACGGGGGGCAGGTTCCAGGCCTGAGGGCCCTGGTGGTGCTCCCATGTGACACCAATCTAAATTGACACACTAGCGCCACCTAGAAGTTTCAATTCATTATCCCTCGCCACCCGTTGCACGTATCGCTATGATTTTCGGTGGAGAAGTCTATCATGACAGGACGCACCTAACGCTCCAGAACCCATGTTCAAAACACAGCGCCACCAACTGGTGGAAATGTATATCTGCCGTAACTTCCTTACGCATGGTCGGATCGTCTCCTAATTTTTTTGGGTGGGTTCGGTCACCCTCCAGTCTGTGACTGTGTGTGTATATAGACTCTATAGCGCCACCAACTGGTGGAAATGTATGTCTGCTTTAACTTCCTGATTCATGGTCAAATTGTCTTGAAATTTTTTTTGGTGTGTTGGGTCAATCTCTGGTCTGTTATACTGTGTGTACATAGACTGTATAGCGCCACCAACTGGTGGAAATGTATATCAGCTGTAACTTCCGTCCATATGGTCGGATCGGTCCCATTTTTTTTCTGGTGGTTCGGGGTACCCTCTGGTCTAAGACTGTGTGTGTACATAGACTCTATAGCGCCACCAACTGGTGAAAATGTATATAGCCGCAACATCCTTCCACATGGTCGGATCGGCCCCAAATTTTTTCTGGTGGTCTGGGGTACCCTCTGGTCTATGACTGTGTGTGTACATAGACCGTATAGCGCCACCAACTGGTGGAAATGTATATATGCTGTAACTTCCTTATGCATGGTCGAATTGTCTCCAAATTTTTTTGGGTAGGTTCGGTCACCCTCCAGTCTGTGACTGTGTGTGTATATAGACTCTATAGCGCCACCAACTGGTGGAAATGTATATCTGCCGTGACTTCCTGATTCATGGTCAGATTGTCTTGAAAATTTTTTTGGTGTGTTGGGTCAATCTCTGGTCTGTTATACTGTGTGTACATAGACAAATTTTTTCTGGTGGTTTGGGGTACCCTCCGGTCTATGACTGGGTGTGTACATAGACTCTATAGCGCCACCAACTGGTGAAAATGTATATCTGCCGTAACTTCCTCCCACTTGGTCCGATCTGCCCAAATTTTTTTCTGGTGGTTTGGGGTACCCTCTGGTCTATGACAGTGTGTGTATATACGCTATAGCGCCACCAAATGGTGGAAATGTATATCTGCTGTAACTTCCTGATTCATGGTCAGATTGTCTTGAAATTTTTTTTGGTGTGTTGGGTCAATCTCTGGTCTGTTATACTGTGTGTACATAGACTGTATAGCGCCACCAACTGGTGAAAATGTATAGCTGTCGTAACTTCCGTCCACATGGTCGGATCGGTCCCAAATTTTTTCTGGGGGTTTGGTGTACCCTCTGGTCTATGACTGTGTGTGTACATAGACTGTATAGCGCCACCAACTGGCGAAAATGTATATCTGCCGTAACTTCCTGATGCATGGTCGGATCGTCTCCACATTTTTTTGGCTGGGTTGGGTCACCCTCCACTCTGTGACCGGGTGTGTATATAGACTCTATAGCGCCACCAACTGGTCTAAATGTATATCTGCCGTAACTTCTTTCCACATGGTCTGATCAGGCCCAAATTTTTTCTGGTGGTCTGGAATACCCTCTGGTCTATGACTGTGTGTGTACATAGACTATATAGCGCCACCAACTGGTGGAAATGTATATAGCCGTAACTTCCTTACACATGGTCGGATCGTCTCTAAATTTTTTTGGTCGGTCGGATCACCCTCCACTCTTTGAATCTGCATGTCCATAGACTCTATAGCGCCACCAACTGGTGGAAATGTATATCTGCCGTAACTTCCTCCCACATGGTCGGATCTGCCCAAATTTTTTTCCGGTGGTTCGGGGTACCCTCTGGTCTATGACAGTGTGTGTACATATACTATAGCGCCACCAACTGGTGGAAATGTATATCAGCCGTAACTTCCTTCCGCACGGTCCAATCGGCACCTAATTTTTTCTGAAGGTTCGGGGTACCCTCCGGTCCGTTACCGTGTGGGCGCATAGACTGTATAGCGCCACCCACAGGCGGAAAAGTATATCCGCCGCAAGTACCTACCGCACGGTCCGATTGTCGCGAATTTTTTTATGGCGGTTCGGGGCGTCGGAAAGGACGTGACCGCGCACCCGCCTCGCCGCCGGCGTCGCCCCCTCCTGGCGGAAAATTGCAAGTGCCGTGACCCCCTTACCGCTTATCCCATCGCCGCGGTTTTTCGTACGGCGCGTCCATCCGGTCGCGCGCACGCCCCCGACCCGCGCGTAACCCCGACACGCCCGTACCCCCGAGCGCGTCGGGGTGCTCGAGCCCGCTCATCACTGCTTGCAGTTTTAATTATTATTAGGGCTCGAGCACTGACCAGTGCGAAAGCCCTATTGTAATCGTAATGTTTATTATTATTAGGGCTCGAGCACTGACCAGTGCGAAAGCCCTATTGTAATCGTAATGTTTATTATTATTATTATTAGGGCTCGAGCACTGACCAGTGCGAAAGCCCTATTGTAATCGTAATTAGGGCTCGAGCACTGACCAGTGCGAAAGCCCTATTGTAATCGTAATGTTTATTAGGGCTCGAGCACTGACCAGTGCGAAAGCCCTATTGTAATCGTAATGTTTATTATTATTAGGGCTCGAGCACTGACCAGTGCGAAAGCCCTATTGTAATCGTAATGTTTATTATTATTATTATTATTATTCTGACGAAATGACGGCCTTTTTGAGGGCCTGAACATGCCCGAAAACTCACCAAATTTGGCGAGCGCATCAGGTCTGGCGAAAAATTTGATATTTTATGGGTTTCAAATATAATGTCCCAAAATTGGCTCTCTAGCGCCACCTTGAATTTTAAAAAAAATTAGCCCCCGCCACCACTTTCACCGATCGTCACGAAACTTGGTGGAGACGTCTATCGTGACAGGACGGACCAAAAAGTCTCAAGAACCCATATTGGAAAACGAACAGGAAGTCGGCCATTTTGGATGGCGCCGGCCTTTTTCGGGCCAGAAGTTGGGGTCGTATCTCGACGAACTCCTCCTAGGGGGTTTGACCGAATGAGTCCGTTGTTGCATCAACGGACACTAGACGGATGGCCGACGTTAAATTGCGAAGGATTTTGGGATATTCCATACGATGTGGGCGTGGCACGCCCCCAAATTTTGCCCTTTTTCATCTGTCCGGGCCTTGCACGCTGAGCGTAACTGTAGACGTGAATAACTTGGCTCTACGTGGTCAGATCTTCATCATACTTGGTACATGTGATCATGTTCCCGCCCCGAAGGTCCCCGTAGGTCACTTCCTGATTTCGTCGCAGCGCCACCTATTGGCGACAGGCTAAAGGCGTGTCATCTACATGAGGCCTTTTCTGGCAGGAGATTCATCAGATGAACACCGAGGTCACAAGGTCACTGCCTGACAGCCTGGTGAAGCCTGTTGATGGAGCATGATGCAGGAAAAGCGCACGTGGTGGGCGTGGCCTGGCGGCGAATGCTCAGGCCTCGCCGTTTACAAAAAAAGGGTCATCATTCGCCCGCAGAAGGTCGCATGTGCTTGAAAACTCATAAGGGGGGGCAGATTCCAGGCCTGAGGGCCCTGGTGGGGCCCCCATTTGAAACCAAGCCAAATTGACTCACTAGCGCCACCTACAAGTTTTAAAATAATTATCCCTCGCCTCCCGTTGCACGTATGGGCATGATTTTCGGAGGAGACATCACTCGTGACAGGACGCACAAAAAAGTCTCAAGAACCCATGTTCAAAAACCAACAGGAAGTCGGCCATTTTAGGTGGCGGCGGCCATTTGGGGGAGGATGTAGGGGTCGTATCTCGACGAACTCCTCCTAGGGGGTTTGACCGAATGAGTCCGTTGTAGCATCAACGGACACTAGACGGATGGCCCACGTTAAATTGCGAAGGATTTTGTGCTGCTACTTAGGATGTGGGCGTGGCACGCCACCAAACTTTTACTTTAACCTTAACTTTTACCTTATCTGGCCCTGCCTGGTGTCTGGCCTTGCCTTGAAGCAATGTACATCAAAGTCAATACACAGTTTGACTGATAGACTGATGATGTCAGTTGATGGACTGTGATGTGTGTTAAGCACATGTGGTGGGCGTGGCCACGGCGAATGGTCAGCCTTCGCCATTGACCATCGAAGGCTCATATTTCGCCCGCAGAAGGTCACAGGCTGCTGAAATCTTACACGTAAGGTCAGAATCCAGGCCTGAGCGCCCTGGTGGTGCTCCCATGTGACACCAATCTAAATTGACACACTAGCGCCACCTAGAAGTTTCAATTCATTATCCCTCGCCGCCCGTTGCACGTATCACTATGATTTTCGGTGGAGACGTCTATCATGACAGGACACACCTAACGCTCCAGAACCCATGTTCAAAACACAGCGCCACCAACTGGTGGAAATGTATATCTGCTGTAACTTCCTCCCACTTGGTCCGATCTGCCCAAATTTTTTTCTGGTGGTTTGGGGTACCCTCTGGTCTATGACTGTGTGTGTACATAGACTCTATAGCGCCACCAACTGGTGGAAATGTATATATGCCGTAACTTCCTGATTCATGGTCAGATTGTCTTGAATTTTTTTTTGGTGTGTTGGGTCAATCTCTGGTCTGTTATACTGTATGTACATAGACTGTATAGCGCCACCAATTGGTGGAAATGTATATCAGCTGTAACTTCCTTCCACATGGTCGGATCGGCCCCTAATTTTTTCTGGTGGTTTGGGGTACCCTCTGGTCTATGACTGTGTGTGTACATAGACTCTATAGCGCCACCAACTGGTGGAAATGTATATAACTGTAACTTCCTTCCGCATAGTCTGATCGTCTCTAAATTTTTTTTGGTCAGTCGGGTCACCCTCCACTCTTTGAATCTGCGTGTCCATAGACTCTATAGCGCCACCAACTGGTGGAAATGTATATCTGCCGTAACTTCCTCCCACATGGTCGGATCTGCCCGAATTTTTTTCCGGTGGTTCGGGGTACCCTCTGGTCTATGACAGTGTGTGTACATACGCTATAGCGCCACCAACTGGTAGAAATGTATATCAGCTGTAACTTCCTTCCACATGGTCGTATCGGCCCCAAATTTTTTCTGGTGGTTTGGGGTACCCTCTGGTCTATGACTGTGTGTGTACATAGACTCTATAGCGCCACCAACTGGTGAAAATGTATATCTGCCGTAACTTCCTTCCACATGGTCGGATCGGTCCCAAATTTTTTCTGGTGGTTTGGGGTACCGTCTGGTCTATGACTGTGTGTGTACATAGACTCTATAGCGCCACCAACTGGTGGAAATGTATATAGCCGTAACTTCCTTCCACATGGTCGGATAGTCTCTAAATTTTTTTTTGGTCGGTCGGGTCACCCTCCACTCTTTGAATCTGCGTGTCCATAGACTCTATAGCGCCACCAACTGGTGGAAATGTATATCTGCCGTAACTTCCTCCCACATGGTCGGATCTGCCCGAATTTTTTTCCGGTGGTTCGGGGTACCCTCTGGTCTATGACAGTGTGTGTACATACGCTATAGCGCCACCAACTGGTGGAAATGTATATCAGCCGTAACTTCCTTCCGCACGGTCGGATCGGCACCTAATTTTTTCTGGTGGTTCGGGGTACCCTCCGGTCCGTTACCGTGTGGGCGCATAGACTGTATAGCGCCACCCACAGGCGGAAATGTATATCCGCCGCAAGTACCTACCGCACGGTCCGATCGTCGCGGATTTTCTTATGGCGGTTCGGGGCGTCGGACGGGACGTGACCGCGCACCCGCCTCGCCGCCGGCGTCGCCCCCTCCTGGCGGAAATTTGCAAGTGCCGTAACTCCCTTACCGCTTATCCCATCGCCACAGTTTTTCGAACGGCGCGTCCGCGCGCCCGTCCGGACCCGCGCGCGCCCCCGACCCGTGCGTACCCCCGACCCGCGCGTACCCCCGACCGCGTCGGGGTGCTCGAGCCCGCTCATCACTGCTTGCAGTTTTAATTATTATTATTATTATTCTTCCGCGCCTTTGAGCGCCATTTTGAGGGCCTTAACATGCCCGAAAACTCACCAAATTTGGCGAGCGCATCAGGTCTGGCGAAAAATTTGATATTTTATGGGTTACAAATATAATGTTCCAAAATTGGCTCTCTAGCGCCACCTTGAATTTTAAAAAAAATTAGCCCCCGCCACCAGTTTCACCGATCGTCACGAAACTTGGTGGAGACGTCTATCGTGACAGGACGGACCAAAAAGTCTCAAGAACCCATATTGGAAAACGAACAGGAAGTCGGCCATTTTGGATGGCGCCGGCCTTTTTCGGGCCAGAAGTTGGGGTCGTATCTCGACGAACTCCTCCTAGGGGGTTTGACCGAATGAGTCCGTTGTTGCATCAACGGACACTAGACGGATGGCCGACGTTAAATTGCGAAGGATTTTGGGATATTCCATACGATGTGGGCGTGGCACGCCCCCAAATTTTGCCCTTTTTCATCTGTCCGGGCCTTGCACGCTGAGCGTAACTGTAGACGTGAATAACTTGGCTCCACGTGGCCAGATTTTCATCATACTTGGTACATGTGATCATGGCCCCGCCCCGAAGGTCCCCGTAGGTCACTTCCTGATTTCGTCGCAGCGCCACCTATTGGCGACAGGCTAAAGGCGTGTGATCTACATGAGGCCTTTTCTGGCAGGAGATTCATCAGATGAACACCGAGGTCACAAGGTCACTGCCTGACAGCCTGGTGAAGCCTGTTGATGGACCATGATGCAGGAAAAGCGCACGTGGTGGGCGTGGCCTGGCGGCGAATGCTCAGGCCTCGCCGTTTACAAAGAAAGGGTCATCATTCGCCCGCAGAAGGTCGCATGTGCTTGAAAACTCATAAGGGGGGGCAGATTCCAGGCCTGAGGGCCCTGGTGGGGCCCCCATTTGAAACCAAGCCAAATTGACTCACTAGCGCCACCTACAAGTTTTAAAATAATTATCCCTCGCCTCCCGTTGCACGTATGGGCATGATTTTCGGAGGAGACATCACTCGTGACAGGACGCACAAAAAAGTCTCAAGAACCCATGTTCAAAAACCAACAGGAAGTCGGCCATTTTAGGTGGCGGCGGCCATTTGGGGGAGGATGTATCTCGACGAACTCCTCCTAGGGGGTTTGACCGAATGAGTCCGTTGTAGCATCAACGGACACTAGACGGATGGCCCACGTTAAATTGCGAAGGATTTTGGGCTGCTACTTAGGATGTGGGCGTGGCACGCCACCAAACTTTTACTTTAACCTTAACTTTTACCTTATCTGGCCCTGCCTGGTGTCTGGCCTTGCCTTGAAGCAATGTACATCAAAGTCAATACACAGTTTGACCGACAGACTGATGATGTCAGTCGATGGACTGTGATGTGTGTAAAGCACATGTGGTGGGCGTGGCCACGGCGAATGGTCAGCCTTCGCCATTGACCATCGAAGGCTCATATTTTGCCCGCAGAAGGTCACAGGCTGCTGAAATCTTACACGTAAGGTCATAATCCAGGCCTGAGCGCCCTGGTGGTGCTCCCATGTGACACCAATCTAAATTGACACACTAGCGCCACCTAGAAGTTTCAATTCATTATCCCTCGCCACCCGTGGCACGTATCACTATGATTTTCGGTGGAGACGTCGATCATGACAGGACGCACCTAACGCTCCAGAACCCATGTTCAAAACACAGCGCCACCAACTGGTGGAAATGTATATCACCTGTAACTTCCTTCCACATGGTCGGATCGTCTCCAATTTTCTTTGGGTGGGTTCGGTCACCCTCCAGTCTGTGACTGTGTGTGTACATCGACTCTATAGCGCCACAACTGGTGGAAATGTATATCAGCTGTAACTTCCTTCCACATGGTCGGATCTGCCCCCAATTTTTTCTGGTGGTTTGGGATACCCTCCGGTCTATGACTGGGTGTGTACATAGACTCTATAGCGCCACCAACTGGTGAAAATGTATATCTGCCGTAACTTCCTCCCACTTGGTCCGATCTGCCCAAATTTTTTTCTGGTGGTTTGGGGTACCCTCTGGTCTATGACTGTGTGTGTACATACACTATAGCGCCACCAACTGGTGGAAATGTATATCAGCTGTAACTTCCTTCCACATGGTCGCATCAGCCCCAAATTTTTTGTGGTGGTTTGGGGTACCCTCTGGTCTATGACTGTGTGTGTACATAGACTGTATAGCGCCACCAACTGGTGGAAATGTGTATCTGCCGTAACTTTCTCCCACATGGTCGGATCTGCCCCAAATTTTTTCTGGTGTTTCGGGGTACCCTCTGGTCTATGACTGTGTGTATACATAGACTCTCTAGCGCCACCAACTGGTGGAAATGTATATAGCCATAACTTCCTTCCACATGGTCGCATCATCTCTAAATTTTTTTTGGTGGTTCGGGGTACCCTCTGGTCTATGACTGTGTGTATACATAGACTCTCTAGCGCCACCAACTGGTGAAAATGTATATCTGCCGTCACTTCCTCCCACTTGGTCCGATCTGCCCAAATTTTTTTCTGGTGGTTTGGGGTACCCTCTGGTCTATGACTGTGTGTGTACATACACTATAGCGCCACCAACTGGTGGAAATGTATATCAGCTGTAACTTCCTTCCACATGGTCGCATCGGACCCAAATTTTTTTCTGGTTGTTCGGGGTACCCTCTGGTCTATGACAGTGTGTGTACATACGCTATAGCGCCTCCAACTGGTGGATATGTATATCAGCTGTAACTTCCTTCCACATGGTCGGATCGGTCCCAAATTTTTTCTGGTGGTTCGGGGTACCCTCTGGTCTATGACTGTGTGTATACATAGACTCTATAGCGCCACCAACTGGTGGAAATGTATATAGCCGTAACTTCCTTTCACATGGTCGGATCGTCTCTAAATTTTTTTGGGTCGGTCGGGTCACCCTCCACTCTTTGAATCTGCGTGTCCATAGACTCTAGAGCGCCACCAACTGGTGGAAATGTATATCTGCCGTAACTTCGTCCCACATGGTCGGATCTGCCCGAATTTTTTTCTGGTGGTTCGGGGTACCCTTTGGTCTATGACAGTGTGTGTACATACGCTATAGCGCCACCAACTGGTGGAAATGTATATCAGCCGTAACTTCCTTCCGCATGGTCGGATCGGCACCTAATTTTTTCTGGTGGTTCGGGGTACCCTCCGGTCCGTTACCGTGTGGACGCATAGACTGTATAGCGCCACCCACAGGCGGAAACGTATATCCGCCGCAAGTACCTACCGCACGGTCCGATCGTCGTGAATTTTTTTATGGCGGTTCGGGGCACCGGACGGGACGTGACCGCGCACCAGCCTCGCCGCCGGCGTCGCCCCCTCCGGGCGGAAAATTGCAAGTGCCGTAACTCCCTTACCGCTTATCCCATCGTTGCGGTTTTCCGTACGGTGCGTCCGCGCGCCCGTCCGAACACGCGCGCGCCCCCGACCCGCGCGTACCCCCGACCCGCGCGTACCCCCGACCGCGTCGGGGTGCTCGAGCCCGCTCATCACTGCTTGCAGTTTTAATTATTATTATTATTATTATTATTATTATTCTGCCAACCGTCGGCCTTTTTGAGGGCCTCAACATGCCCGAAAACTCACCAAATTTGCTGAGCGCATCAGGTCTGGCGAAAAATTTGATATTTTATGGGTTTCAAATATAATGTTCCAAAATTGGCTCTCTAGCGCCACCTTGAATTTTAAAAAAAATTAGCCCCCGCCACCAGTTTCACCGATCGTCACGAAACTTGGTGGAGACGTCTATCGTGACAGGACGGACCAAAAAGTCTCAAGAACCCATATTGGAAAACGAACAGGAAGTCGGCCATTTTGGATGGCGCCGGCCTTTTTTGGGCCAGAAGTTGGGGTCGTATCTCGACGAACTCCTCCTAGGGGGTTTGACCGAATGAGTCCGTTGTTGCATCAACGGACACTAGACGGCTGGCCGACGTTAAATTGCGAAGGATTTTGGGATATTCCATACGATGTGGGCGTGGCACGCCCCCAAATTTTGCCCTTTTTCATCTGCCCGGGCCTTGCACGCTGAGCGTAACTGTAGACGTGAATAACTTGCCTCCACATGGTCAGATCTTCATCATACTTGGTACATGTGATCATGGCCCCGCCCCGAAGGTCCCTGTAGGTCACTTCCTGATTTCGTCGCAGCGCCACCTATTGGCGACAGGCTAAAGGCGTGTCATCTACATGAGGCCTTTTCTGCCAGGAGATTCATCAGATGAACACCGAGGTCACAAGGTCACTGCCTGACAGCCTGGTGAAGCCTGTTGATGGACCATGATGCAGGAAAAGCGCACGTGGTGGGCGTGGCCTGGCGGCGAATGCTCAGGCCTCGCCGTTTACAAAGAAAGGGTCATCATTCGCCCGCAGAAGGTCGCATGTGCTTGAAAACTCATAAGGGGGGGCAGATTCCAGGCCTGAGGGCCCTGGTGGGGCCCCCATTTCAAACCAAGCCAAATTGACCCACTAGCGCCACCTACAAGTTTTAAAATAATTATCCCTCGCCTCCCGTTGCACGTATGGGCATGATTTTCGGAGGAGACATCACTCGTGACAGGACGCACAAAAAAGTCTCAAGAACCCATGTTCAAAAACCAACAGGAAGTCGGCCATTTTAGGTGGCGGCGGCCATTTGGGGGAGGATGTAGGGGTCGTATCTCGACGAACTCCTCCTAGGGGGTTTGACCGAATGAGTCCGTTGTAGCATCAACGGACACTAGACGGATGGCCCACATTAAATTGCGAAGGATTTTGGGCTGCTACTTAGGATGTGGGCGTGGCACGCCACCAAACTTTCACTTTAACCTTAACTTTTACCTTATCTGGCCCAGCCTGGTGTCTGGCCTTGCCTTGAAGCAATGTACATCAAAGTCAATACACAGTTTGACTGACAGACTGATGATGTCAGTCGATGGACTATGATGTGTGTAAAGCACATGTGGTGGGCGTGGCCACGGCGAATGGTCAGCCTTCGCCATTGACCATCGAAGGCTCATAATTTGCCCGCAGAAGGTCACAGGCTGCTGAAATCTTACACGTAAGGTCAGAATCCAGGCCTGAGCGCCCTGGTGGTGCTCCCATTTGACACCAATCTAAATTGACACACTAGCGCCACCTAGAAGTTTCAATTCATTATCCCTCACCACCCGTTGCACGTATCACTATGATTTTCGGTGGAGACGTCTATCATGACAGGACGCACCTAACGCTCCAGAACCCATGTTCAAAACACAGCGCCACCAACTGGTGGAAATGTATATCTGCCGTAACTTCCTTATACATGGTCGGATCGTCTCCAATTTTTTTTGGGTGGGTTCGGTCACCTTCCAGTCTGTGACTGTGTGTGTATATATAGACTCTATAGCGCCACCAACTGGTGGAAATGTATATCTGCCGCAACTTCCTTCCACATGGTCGGATCAGTCCCAAATTTTTTCTGGTGGTTTGGGGTACCCTCTGGTCTATGACTGTGTGTGTACATAGACTGTATAGCGCCACCGACTGGCGAAAATGTATATCTGCCGTAACTTTGTTATGCATGGTCGGATTGTCTCCACATTTTTTTTCCTGGGTTGGGTCACCCTCTAGTCTGTGACCAGGTGTGTATATAGACTCTATAGCGCCACCAACTGGTGAAAATGTATATCTGCCCTAACTTCCTCCTACATGGTCGGATCTGCCCGAATTTTTTTCCGGTGGTTCGGGGTACCCTCTGGATTGTGACTGTGTGTGTACATAGACTGTATAGCGCCACCAACTGGCGAAAATGTATATCTGCCGTAACTTCGTTATGCATGGTCGGATCGTCTCCACATTTTTTTTGCTGGGTTGGGTCACCCTCCACTCTGTCACCTGGTGTGTATATACGTAGACTCTATAGCACCACCAACTGGTGAAAATGTATATCTGCCCTAACTTCCTCCCACATGGTCGGATCTGCCCGAATTTTTTTCCGGTGGTTCGTGGTACACTCTGGTCTATGACAGTGTGTGTACATACGCTATAGCGCCACCAACTGGTGGAAATGTATATCTGCCGTAACTTCCTTCCGCACGGTCGGATCGGCACCTAATTTTTTCTGGTGGTTCGGGGTACCCTCCGGTCCGTTACCGTGTGGGCGCATAGACTGTATAGCGCCACCCACAGGCGGAAACGTATATCCGCCGCAAGTACCTACCGCACGGTCCGATCGTCGGGAATTTTTTTATGGCTGTTCGGGGCGTCGGACGGGACGTGACCGCGCACCCGCATCGCCGCCGGCGTCGCCCCCTCCTGGCGGAAAATTGCAAGTGCCGTAACTCCCTTACCGCTTATCCCATCGCCGCGGTTTTTCGTACGGCGCGTCCGCACGCCCGTCCGGTCACGCGCGCGCCCCCGACCCGCGCGTACTTCCGACCCGCGCGTACCCCTGACCCGCGCGTACCCCCGACCGCGTCGGGGTGCTCGAGCCCGCTCATCACTGCTTGCAGTTTTATTATTATTATTATTCTGCCAACCGTCGGCCTTTTTGAGGGCCTCAACATGCCCGAAAACTCACCAAATTTGGCGAGCGCATCAGGTCTGGCGAAAAATTTTATATTTTATGGGTTTCAAATATCATGTTCCAAAATTGGCTCTCTAGCGCCACCTTGAATTTTAAAAAAAATTAGCCCCCGCCACCACTTTCACCGATCGTCACGAAACTTGGTGGAGACGTCTATTGTGACAGGACGGACCAAAAAGTCTCAAGAACCCATTTTGGAAAATGCACACGAAGTCGGCCATTTTGGATGGCGGCGGCCTTTTTCGGGCCAGAAGTTGGGGTCGTATCTCAACGAACTCCTCCTAGGGGGTTTGACCGAATGAGTCCGTTGTTGCATCAACGGACACTAGACGGCTGGCCGACGTTAAATTGCGAAGGATTTTGGGATATTCCATACGATGTGGGCGTGGCACGCCCCCAAATTTTGCCCTTTTTCATCTGCCCGGGCCTTGCACGCTGAGCGTAACTGTAGACGTGAATAACTTGCCTCCACGTGGTCAGATCTTCATCATACTTGGTACATGTGATCATGGCCCCGCCCCGAAGGTCCCCGTAGGTCACTTCCTGATTTCGTCGCAGCGCCACCTATTGGCGACAGGCTAAAGGCGTGTCATCTACATGAGGCCTTTTCTGGCAGGAGATTCATCAGATGAACACCGAGGTCACAAGGTCACTGCCTGACAGCCTGGTGAAGCCTGTTGATGGAGCATGATGCAGGAAAAGCGCACGTGGTGGGCGTGGCCTGGCGGCGAATGCTCAGGCCTCGCCGTTTACAAAGAAAGGGTCATCATTCGCCCGCAGAAGGTCGCATGTGCTTGAAAACTCATAAGGGGGGGCAGATTCCAGGCCTGAGGGCCCTGGTGGGGCCCCCATTTGAAACCAAGCCAAATTGACTCACTAGCGCCACCTACAAGTTTTAAAATAATTATCTCTCGCCTCCCGTTGCACGTATGGGCATGATTTTCGGAGGAGACATCACTCGTGACAGGACGCACAAAAAAGTCTCAGGAACCCATGTTCAAAAACCAACAGGAAGTCGGCCATTTTAGGTGGCGGGGGCCATTTGGGGGAGGATGTAGGGGTCGTATCTCGACGAACTCCTCCTAGGGGGTTTGACCGAATGAGTCCGTTGTAGCATCAACGGACACTGGACGGATGGCCCACGTTAAATTGCGAAGGATTTTGGGCTGCTACTTAGGATGTGGGCGTGGCACGCCACCAAACTTTTACTTTAACCTTAACTTTTACCTTATCTGGCCCTGCCTGGTGTCTGGCCTTGCCTTGAAGCAATGTACATCAAAGTCAATACACAGTTTGACTGACAGACTGATGATGTCAGTTGATGGACTGTGATGTGTGTAAAGCACATGTGGTGGGCGTGGCCACGGCGAATGGTCAGCCTTCGCCATTGACCATCGCAGGCTCATATTTTGCCCGCAGAAGGTCACAGGCTGCTGAAATCTTACACGTAAGGTCAGAATCCAGGCCTGAGCGCCCTGGTGGTGCTCCCATGTGACACCAATCTAAATTGACACACTAGCGCCACCTAGAAGTTTCAGTTCATTATCCCTCGCCACCCGTTGCACGTATCACTATGATTTTCGGTGGAGAAGTCTATCATGACAGGACGCACCTAACGCTCCAGAACCCATGTTCAAAACACAGCGCCACCAACTGGTGGAAATGTATATCTGCTGTAACTTCCTCACGCATGGTCGGATCGTCTCCTAATTTTTTTGGGTGGGTTCGGTCACCCTCCTGTCTGTGACTGTGTGTGTATATGGACTCTATAGCGCCACCAACTGGTGGAAATGTATATCTGCCATAACTTCCTGATTCATGGTCAGATTGTCTTGAAATTTTTTTTGGTGTGTTGGGTCAATCTCTGGTCTGTTATACTGTGTGTACATAGACTGTATAGCACCACCTATTGGTGGCAATGTATATCAGCTGTAACTTCCTTCCACATGGTCGGATCTGCCCCAAATTTTTTCTGGTGGTTTGGGATACCCTCCAGTCTATGACTGGGTGTGTACATAGACTCTATAGCGCCACCAACTGGTGAAAATGTATATCTGCCGTCACTTCCTCCCACTTGGTCCGATCTGCCCAAAGTTTTTTTCTGGTGGTTTGGGGTACCCTCTGGTCTATGACTGTGTGTATACATACACTATAGCGCCACCAACTGGTGGAAATGTATATCAGCTGTAACTTCCTTCCACATGGTCGCATCGGCCCCAAATTTTTTCTGGTGGTTTGGGGTACCCTCTGGTCTATGATTGTGTGTGTACATACACTATAGCGCCACCAACTGGTGGAAATGTATATAGCCGTAACTTCCTTCCACATGGTCGGATCGTCTCTAAATTTTTTTTGGTCGGTCGGGTCACCCTCCACTCTTTGGATCTGCGTGTCCATAGACTCTATGGCGCCACCAACTGGAGGAAATGTATATCTGCCGTAACTTCCTCCCACATGGTCGGATCTGCCCGAATTTTTTTCTGGTGGTTCGGGGTACCCTCTGGTCTATGACAGTGTGTGTACATCGGCTATCGCGCCACCAACTGGTGGAAATGTATATCAGCCGTAACTTCCTTCCGCACGGTCGGATCCGCACCTAATTTTTTCTGGTGGTTCGGGGTACCCTCCGGTCCGTTACCGTGTGGGCGCATAGACTGTATAGCGCCACCCACAGGCGGAAATGTATATCTGCCACAAGTACCTACCGCACGGTCCGATCGTTGCGAATTTTTTTATGGCGGTTGGGGACGTCGGACGGGACGTGACCGCGCACCCGCCTCGCCGCCGGCGTCGCCCTCTCCTGGCGGAAATTTGTAAATGCTGTAACTCCCTTACCGCTTATCCCATCGCCGCGGTTTTTCGTATGGCGCGTCCTCACGCCCTTCCGGTCGCGCGCGCGCCCCCGACCCGCGCGCACCCCCGACCCGCGCGTACCCCCGACCGCGTCGGGGTGCTCGAGCCCGCTCATCACTGCTCGCAGTTTTAATTATTATTATTATTATTCTGCCAACCGTCGGCCTTTTTGAGGGCCTCAACATGCCCGAAAACTCACCAAATTTGCTGAGCGCATCAGGTCTGGCGAAAAATTTTATATTTTATGGGTTTCAAATATAATGTTCCAAAATTGGCTCTCTAGCGCCACCTTGAATTTTAAAAAAAATTAGCCCCCCCACCAGTTTCACCGATCGTCACGAAACTTGGTGGAGACGTCTATCGTGACAGGACGGACCAAAAAGTCTCAAGAACCCATATTGGAAAATGCACACGAAGTCGGCCATTTTGGATGGCGGCGGCCTTTTTCGGGCCAGAAGTTGGGGTCGTATCTCGACGAACTCCTCCTAGGGGGTTTGACCGAATGAGTCCGTTCTTGCATCAACGGACACTAGACGGATGGCCGACGTTAAATTGCGAAGGATTTTGGGATATTCCGTACGATGTGGGCGTGGCACGCCCCCAAATTTTGCCCTTTTTCATCTGTCCGGGCCTTGCACGCTGAGCGTAACTGTAGACGTGAATAACTTGGCTCCACGTGGTCAGATCTTCATCATACTTGGTACATGTGATCATGGCCCTGCCCCGAACGTCCCCGTAGGTCACTTCCTGATTTCGTCGCAGCGCCACCTATCGGCGACAGGCTAAAGGCGTGTCATATACATGAGGCCTTTTCTGCCAGGAGATTCATCAGATGAACACCGAGGTCACAAGGTCACTGCCTGACAGCCTGGTGAAGCCTGTTGATGGACCATGATGCAGGAAAAGCGCACGTGGTGGGCGTGGCCTGGCGGCGAATGCTCAGGCCTCGCCGTTTACAAAGAAAGGGTCATCATTCACCCGCAGAAGGTCGCATGTGCTTGAAAACTCATAAGGGGGGAAAGATTCCAGGCCTGAGGGCCCTGGTGGGGCCCCCATTTCAAACCAAGCCAAATTGACTCACTAGCGCCACCTACAAGTTTTAAAATAATTATCCCTCGCCTCCCGTTGCACGTATGGGCATGATTTTCGGAGGAGACATCACTCGTGACAGGACGCACAAAAAAGTCTCAAGAACCCATGTTCGAAAACCAACAGGAAGTCGGCCATTTTAGGTGGCGGCGGCCATTTGGGGAGGATGTAGGGGTCGTATCTCGACGAACTCCTCCTAGAGGGTTTGACCGAATGAGTCCGTTGTAGCATCAACGGACACTAGACGGATGGCCCACGTTAAATTGCGAAGGATTTTGGGCTGCTACTTAGGATGTGGGCGTGGCACGCCACCAAACTTTTACTTTAACCTTAACTTTTACCTTATCTGGCCCTGCCTGGTGTCTGGCCTTGCCTTGAAGCAATGTACATCAAAGTCAATACACAGTTTGACTGACAGACTGATGATGTCAGTTGATGGACTGTGATGTGTGTGAAGCACATGTGGTGGGCGTGGCCACGGCGAATGGTCAGCCTTCGCCATTGACCATCGAAGGCTCATATTTTGCCCGCAGAAGGTCACAGGCTGCTAAAATCTTACACGTAAGGTCAGAATCCAGGCCTGAGCGCCCTGGTGGTGCTCCCATGTGACACCAATCTAAATTGACACACTAGCGCCACCTAGAAGTTTCAATTCATTATCCCTCGCCACCCGTGGCACGTATCACTATGATTTTCGGTGGAGCCGTCTATCATGACAGGACGCACCTAACGCTACAGAACCCATGTTCAAAACACAGCGCCACCAACTGGTGGAAATGTATATCACCTGTAACTTCCTTCCACATGGTCGGATCGTCTCTAAATTTCTTTGGGTGGGTTCGGTCACCCTCCAGTCTGTGACTGTGTGTGTACATAGACTCTATAGCGCCACAACTGGTGGAAATGTATATCAGCTGTAACTTCCTTCCACATGGTCGGATCTGCCCCAAATTTTTTCTGGTGGTTTGGGATACCCTCCGGTCTATGACTGGGTGTGTACATAGACTCTATAGCGCCACCAACTGGTGAAAATGTATATCTGCCGTAACTTCCTCCCACTTGGTCCGATCTGCCCAAATTTTTTTCTGGTGGTTTGGGGTACCCTCTGGTCTATGACTGTGTGTGTACATACACTATAGCGCCACCAACTGGTGGAAATGTATATCAGCTGTAACTTCCTTCCACATGGTCGCATCAGCCCCAAATTTTTTCTGGTGTTTCGGGGTACCCTCTGGTCTATGACTTTGTGTATACATATACTCTATAGCGCCACCAACTGGTGGAAATGTATATAGCCATAACTTACTTCCACATGGTCGCATCGTCTCTAAATTTTTTTTGGTGGTTCAGGGTACCCTCTGGTCTATAACTGTGTGTATACATAGACTCTCTAGCGCCACCAACTGGTGGAAATGTATATAGCCGTAACTTCCTTCCACATGGTCGGATCGTCTCTAAATTTTTTTTTGGTCGGTCGGGTCACCCTCCACTCTTTGAATCTGCGTGTCCATAGACTCTATAGCGCCACCAACTGGTGAAAATGTATATCTGCCATAACTTCCTCCCACATGGTCGGATCTGCCCGAATTTTTTTCTGGCGGTTCGGGGTACCCTCTGGTCTATGACAGTGTGTGTACATACCCTATAGCGCCATCAACTGGTGGAAATGTATATCAGCCGTAACTTTCTTCCGCACGGTCGGATCGGCACCTAATTTTTTCTGGTGGTTCGGGGTACCCTCCGGTCCATTACCGTGTGGGCGCATAGACTGGATAGCGCCACCCACAGGCGGAAACGTATATCCGCCGCAAGTACCTACCGCACGGTCCGATCGTCGCAAATTTTTTTATGGCGGTTCGGGGCGCCGGACGGGACGTGACCGCGCACCCGCCTCGCCGCCGGCGTCGCCCCCTCCTGGCGGAAAATTGCAAGTGCCGTAACTCCCTTACCGCTTATCCCATCGCCGCGGTTTTTCGTACGGCGCGTCCGCGCGCCCGTCCGGACACGCGCGCGCCCCTGACCCACGCGTACCCCCGACCCACGCGTACCCCCGACCGCGTCGGGGTGCTCGAGCCCGCTCATCACTGCTTGCAGTTTTAATTAGGGCTCGAGCACTGACCAGTGCGAAAGCCCTATTGTAATCGTTCCGTTTTTTATTATTATTATTATTCTGACGAAAGGACGGCCATTTTGAGGGCCTGAACATGCCCGAAAACTCACCAAATTTGGCAAGCGCGTCAGGTCTGCCGAAAATTTCGATCTGGTGGGGGTCCCGAAAACAATGTTCCAAAATTGACTCTCTAGCGCCACCTTTTATTTTTGAAAAAATTGGCCCCCGACACCAGTTTCACCTATCGTCACGAAACTTGGTGGAGACGTCTATCGTGACAGGACGGACTAAAAAGTCTCAAGAACCCATATTGGAAAACGAACAGGAAGTCGGCCATTTTGGATGGCGCCGGCCTTTTTCGGGCCAGAAGTTGGGGTCGTATCTCGACGAACTCCTCCTAGGGGGTTTGACCGAATGAGTCCGTTGTTGCATCAACGGACACTAGACGGATGGCCGACGTTAAATTGCGAAGGATTTTGGGATATTCCATACGATGTGGGCGTGGCACGCCCCCAAATTTTGCCCTTTTTCATCTGTCCGGGCCTTGCACGCTGAGCGTAACTGTAGACGTGAATAACTTGGCTCCACGTGGTGAGATCTTCATCATACTTGGTACATGTGATCATGGCCCCGCCCCGAAGGTCCCCGTAGGTCACTTCCTGATTTCGTCGCAGCGCCACCTATTGGCGACAGGCTAAATGCGTGTGATCTACATGAGGCCTTTTCTGGCAGGAGATTCATCAGATGAACACCGAGGTCACAAGGTCACTGCCTGACAGCCTGGTGAAGCCTGTTGATGGACCATGATGCAGGAAAAGCGCACGTGATGGGCGTGGCCTGGCGGCGAATGCTCAGGCCTCGCCGTTTACAAAGAAAGGGTCATCATTCGCCCGCAGAAGGTCGCATGTGCTTGAAAACTCATAAGGGGGGGCAGATTCCAGGCCTGAGGGCCCTGGTGGGGCCCCCATTTGAAACCAAGCCAAATTGACTCACTAGCGCCACCTACAAGTTTTAAAATAATTATCCCTCGCCTCCGGTTGCACGTATGGGCATGATTTTCGGAGGAGACATCACTCGTGACAGGACGCACAAAAAAGTCTCAAGAACCCATGTTCAAAAACTAACAGGAAGTCGGCCATTTTAGGTGGCGGCGGCCATTTGGGGGAGGATGTAGGGGTCGTATCTCGACGAACTCCTCCTAGGGGGTTTGACCGAATGAGTCCGTTGTAGCATCAACGGACACTAGACGGATGGCCCACGTTAAATTGCGAAGGATTTTGGGCTGCTACTTAGGATGTGGGCGTGGCACGCCACCAAACTTTTACTTTAACCTTAACCTTATCTGGCCCTGCCTGGTGTCTGGCCTTGCCTTGAAGCAATGTACATCAAAGTCAATACACAGTTTGACTGACAGACTGATGATGTCAGTCGATGGACTGTGATGTGTGTAAAGCACATGTGGTGGGCGTGGCCACGGCGAATGGTCAGCCTTCGCCATTGACCATTGAAGGCTCATATTTTGCCCGCAGAAGGTCACAGGCTGCTGAAATCTTACACGTAAGGTCAGAATCCAGGCCTGAGCGCCCTGGTGGTGCTCCCATGTGACACCAATCTAAATTGACACACTAGCGCCACCTAGAAGTTTCAATTCATTATCCCTCGCCACCCGTTGCACGTATCACTATGATTTTTGGTGGAGAAGTCTATCATGACAGGACGCACCTAACGCTCCAGAACCCATGTTCAAAACACAGCGCCACCAACTGGTGGAAATGTATATCTGCCGTAACTTCCTCCCACATGGTCGGATCTGCCCGAATTTTTTTCTGGTGGTTCGGGGTACCCTCTGGTCTATGACAGTGTGTGTACATACGCTATAGCGCCACCAACTGGTGGAAATGTATATCAGCCGTAACTTTCTTCCGCACGGTCGGATCGGCACCTAATTTTTTCTGGTGGTTCGGGGTACCCTCCGGTCCGTTACCATGTGGGCGCATAGACTGTATAGCGCCACCAACAGGCGGAAACGTATATCCGCCACAAGTACCTACCGCACGGTCCGATCGTTGCGAATTTTTTTATGGCGGTTCGGGACGTCGGACGGGACGTGACCGCGCACCCGCCTCGCCGCCGGCGTCGCCCCCTCCTGGCGGAAATTTGTAAATGCCGTAACTCCCTTACCGCTTATCCGATCACCGCGGTTTTTCATACGGCGCGTCCGCACGCCCGTCCGGTCGCGCGCGCGCCCACGACCCGCGCGCACCCCCGACCCGCGTGTACCCCCGACCGCGTTGGGGTGCTCGAGCCCGCTCATCACTGCTCGCAGTTTTAATTTTGTTAGTTATCACCCTTATATCCATTTGCTTAGACAACAGAAAGTGTTTGAATGTGCTGAAGAAGGAATGTTCCCGTGACCATGATCAGAGACCCCCAGTGACCCCCAGGTCCAGGAGGTGCCTGGATGCACCAACAGCGACTCTGCAGATGCTCATGTTAATCCCGCAAGAATGTGTCAAGATAAATAACTCATAAAACATTAAAAGTAATTGCTCTCACATACACACACACACATAGACAAACAAATACAGCTCGTGCAACTGCCTTCTCCACCCCCCCCTTAGAGTTGCACGACCATGTAGTAGGGACCCCCGAAAGAGAATAAAAGGAGAGGAGTGTGAACTGCATACTCAGAGTGGAGCGGTATGTGGTTTCACTCTCCTCGCTGCGAGTAACTTTGAATATTGTTGTCTGTCTCTTCTGTATTTCTGTATTTAAGTGTTTTTACAAGTGTCACAGGAGCCTGACACTTTCACCTGACCACAGATCCGAATGGTATCCCTCTATATAAGCCCTCCAGGCTAAAGAGATGGAGGATCCAACGTGTCCACATTCTGCGCGGTTGCCTCAGTGATCCTGAGGTGGAAGGGGGCATACTGTACCGCCATGGAGGAACGATACAGTTAAACCACGTGCCAGGTGAGCGTGCAGCAGTCCCCGTCTGGATCCCCATCAGAGGCACGTCGCAGCAGGAGGGCTACCACTTCCACCAGGCCAAAAGGGTGACCGGCACGCAGGTGTCCCCAGAGCTGTTCCAGGCCCAGGCCATGACAGGAGTGTGTCGCTGGAACTATCAGTGTCTGCTGGACCTGAAACTGCCAGGCGTTTGTCTCCCGCCTGTTTTCGACCCTGCACTGATATGCTCCCTGAATGCTGTTTCCAGACGGGTCTTTGGCGAAGAAAAGTTTGTCCAGGTTTGGCCTGGAGTACAGGGAGCCAGAGTGTTGTTCGGTCCCTTTAGACTGGGACAAACATAAAACCAAGAAGGACCCCGGCCGCGCCACAAGTGCTCCTTCTCCAGGCATCCTGTCTGATCAAGGAGCTGGTCAGGGAGCAGAACCAGTGCAGCCTTCCTCCACACCTCCCACCAGGCTTTTCAACTTTGTTCCCCACTCTGTTCACCCTCTTCAAACTGCTACTGCGACTACGTCTAGTCGTGTGGCCCCTATCCCAGCATCTGAGTTGGACAATAAAGCTTCTGTTTCTGAGCTTCAGCCACAGCCAGGTAAAAACTTATCTGAACTAATCATGTGTCCCCTTGTTCTAATAGTGTTGCATCTTGTTTGAACCAAATAACGAATGTGTAGCTCATGGTTTTCTTTGCCTAGAGCCCACAAGAAGATTGCCCATCCAATGTTCTCCGACTGCTGCCCGCACTGGACCAGTGAAGACTGGAGGGAGAGTATTTGTGTTGGACCACAAGCGCTGGCCGTCTCCAAAGAAGTCGGCAATTGACGAGCTCCTTAATAAACACCGTGGGCACGAGGACATGATCAAGCTTGTGGTTCGGGAGTATGGCACTCTTGTCCACAAGTCCAGCAAAGACCCCAACAACATGCTGCATCCAACATCAAAATTGCATATTTCCAAATACATGAAACACAACAGTAAATTTCTCAATACATCATCTTCACTAAATACCAGCCCAGAGAAGCTGCAACATACACAGCAGCTTTGGCAGTTGCTAAGCACTACCTCTGCTGTGCCTGTCGTGACACTGCCTGCAGCTATGGTCATTCCACCATCACCACCACCACCACCACCTGCTCATACCCCATTGGAGCAGGAGCAACCACCTCCCGTGTCAAAAAAACTCAAACAAAAACATGTCTGTGCTGTTGTCAACCAAAATCAAAATATCAAGGGGATGGGACATCAATACATGACTTTTATCAGCGGGGCCCTGTCAGATACTTTTATTGCCCCACAAAAGTTTTCCAAAAATATGGTGCAGAAAGTCTGACAAACCCCAAGATGCCATTTCAAGAGTTCAGTCAAACAGACTTCTTCCAGCGAGAGCTCGATGATACAAGAAAGAGGGTGGAGGGAAAAACAGCAGAAGAAGAGGAAGAGGGAGGAATCTCCTCCACCCCCTGTCCGAAAGTGCCGGTTCTGCAGGATGCAGCTAAAGCAGGATCCGAACAGCCCCCACATCCACACTGACTTTCCAGGGCAAGCAGGGAAGTACATCTACTGCCTCTACTACTAAGTCTTCTCTATCTGTAGAGAGAACGGGATGGAAAGAGAGATGAGCTGGAGGGAGTTCCAGGCCTCTCCTTTTTATGAAAAGGAGAAACAACGGCAGCAAAATAAATGAACATTTTTTTTTTATTATTCATAGCTTGTGATTAGTATTCATTTTTTATTTCTGAGAGTGTTTTTGAGTGTGGCATGGCAACCTGATAAATAAATATTCTTTGTTACATTGCATTGATTTTGTGTTTTATTTCAAGCACTGGTATCAATATAAGCCTGATAGTAATCATATAGGGATTAATTGGAAAAAAAATATATTGTGGAGAAGAAAATGGTGACTTGACTGATTTTTAGACGGGATTCGGACACCTGACTTCATTTCTCCGAAGTCTCTCTGCTTGTCTGACATCTGTCTCGCATCCTGATTGGCTGGCAGCAAATGTCAACAACACCCACGCGGCCCGCGCTTGGCAAGTGAGAATTCTACCACTGAACCACCAATGCCACGTGGGGACACACTGTAAGAGAAAAAAAATTCAACTGTCAAGTGGATGAGCCTCTGCAAAGTGGTGCTGAATGACAACACATCACAATGTCATACTCTTTGGATTCAAGCACCTTCTGGCGTAATGAGATCCACAACAATCATGTCAGCTGTGGATGCAACGTCAATTCGTTCTTGAAGGGCAAGTGACAAAAAGAAGTACATGGTTCACAAATCAGCTGCCAAAGTTTCACTGACCAAGCACCCAGGCACTGCTGGGATTTGAACCCAGGATCACCTGTTTACTAGACAGGCACTTTGACCAGCTTAGCCACAGTGCCGGCAGTGCATCTGGCACCAACACAAAAACAGTTCGCCAATGGGGAAAAATGTTCATACAAGGGAGGGAGTCCAAAGTCCAACAAATGTGTGAATTGAGAGTCCCTGGGTGGGCTCGAACCACCAACCTCTCAGTTAACAGCCAAACGTGCTGACCAATTGCGCGACAGGGAGTACAACAGCATGACTGCAGTCAGGTTTCACTAAGTGCTGTCCACCTTAACTCTCGGGTGGTCCGTTCTCTTACTTTTCAGGTGTCATTCTGAGTTCTGCCCTTTCGCAGGAAAAAGAGCCTTTGTACTTTTTCACATGAACTCTAAAGAAAGGTACAAGCTGAGATACACTGCATTGGCTGAGAATTGGACCCAGGGCTCCCGCTTGGCAAGCGAGAACTCTACCACTGAACCAACAATGCCACATGTCGGAGAAAAGTGGCTGAGCCTATGCAAAGTGGCACTGAATGACAAAACATCACAATGTCATACTCTTTGGATTTAGCTCCTTCTGGCGTAATGGGATCCACAACAATCATGTCAGGTTTGGATGCACCGTAGACTCGTTTTTGAAGGGCAAGTGACAAAAAGAGGTACGTGGATCAAAATTCAGCTGCCAAAGTTTCACGGACCAAGCACCCAGGTACGGCTGGGATTTGAACCCAGGATCTCCTGTTTATTAGACAGGCACTTTCACCAGCTAAGCCATAGTGCCAGCTGAGCATGTCAACCTGGCAATGCTGCCTTTACTCTTCTAGACAGTAACTGCTTGCAACGTTGAGACGACGCCATTTGTCGTGTGTCATTCGGTCAGCAGGTGGGGAATCCCGTATATATTTGGCACCGATACAAAGGGTTTACCTATTGGGAAGAATGCAAGGGCTCTCCAAAAGAGTCCAACACAAGTGTCATACGAGGGTCTGGAAATGGTCCCTGGGACTGACACAAATAACTAGGCTGTTAATCTGGACTAACATAACATAATACCCACATGGGAAACAAAACGCAGAGTGTGTGAATGCCTTTTAAAAAGGCCTCTGGAGGGTCAGGGTGGCCGAGTGGTCGAAGGCGCTGCCTTCAGGGTGCAGTCTCGAATGAGGCGTGGGTTCGAATCCCACTCCTGACAGCTTCTTGCATCTTGAAGTGGCGTCACCCTTCATTCCAGAGTGGCCGAGGCTGTTACTCCTGGGCAGTAAACCAGGGGTGCTTTTCAAAATGTCTGCTGCTGAAAAGTGTGCAAAGAAGACCTGTTGTATCCCGGGGTCTTGCATTTCTCCTGAAAACAGGCTTTGTATCTCAAAATGACCTCTGATAAAAAAGTATGGAAATACCAGTAGAGGACTGCTGGAATTGGAACCAATGAGCCCCTCTTTGCTAGACATGTAATTTGACCAACTAAAGCATCGTGCCTGTGAAGCATGCAAACTTGACTTGAATGGTGCCTTTAGTAGAAAAGGAAATCCTGTGCATCTGGCACGGACACAAAAACAGCTCACCAATGGGGAAACATGTTCATACAAGGGAGGGAGACCAAAGTGTCAATTGTCACCAGTGAAACACCCTCGAGAGGTAAACAAAACAGCATGTCAAAGCAGAGCGTCAACAATCCTCTCAGTCACCAAGACTGCAAGGAGCAGATCAATGGGGGCAGTGGACCCCATTATCCTCTACCCAAAATTTAGACCACGAGTGCAGAGAATGCGGACCGTGAAGGAACAACAAAAGCCCCCGTCGACAACACCCTGCCCCTCATAACCCCCCGGCCCCATAACCAACAGCGCAGAACCCAGTGAACTGCGAAACACCCCCATCAAGGCAACCAACCGACCAGGTAAAGGTAAAGAAAACAGCATGGCACGGAGAATGCGGTCTGTTAAGGATGAGTTAGTCGATTTTAGCTGGAAACATTTGATGCAATGGTGTCCTGTGGTCGATTAGCTCAGTTGATCAGAGCGTGGTGCTAATAAAGCCACGGTCATGGGTTCACCCCCGTACTGACCACTCTTCTTTATCTGCTCCAGGAACAACAAAAGCCCACGGCAAAAACCCATCGGGCCCCATAACCAACAGCGCACAACCCAATCAACTGCGAAACACCCCCATCAAGGCCGCTAACTGACCGGGGAAAGGTCAAGAAAACAGCATGGCAAAGCAGAGCGGTGGCAAACCTCTCGCGCACCGTGACTGCATGAAGCAGATCAATGGGGGCGGCCACCCCATTGTCCTCTACCCAAAATTTAGACCCCGAGTGCAAAGAACGTAGACCGTGAAGGAACAACAAAAGCCCACGTCGACAACACCCCGCCCTCATAACCAACAGGGCCCCGTTTCACAAAGCAGCTTAAGTGAAAACTCGGAGTATGTTAACCCTGAAATGAGGGAAACTGTGAGTTTTCCGTTTCAAAAAGGGAGGTAAGTCAAACCAGAGACAGAGGAGTAACTCCAGCCTGTTTCACAGAGAGAGGTAACTTAACCTCGGTGTCAGTTACTATGGCAACAGACTCTGTGAACATAACCTGGTCGGGACCAGGTTTTCTTCAATGAACCTCGAGTTTCTTTCTGTCTCCGCCCTCTTACGCTACACACGGTGTGATTCATTCATTGCCGTGCGTGTTTAAAGCCAGTTTGGATCACCATCACCAACAGCAGTAAAATAAACAGAAAGACAAAAAAAATTTTATTTGGTCTTCTTTATTTCCTACAAATAAGAAAAAAAAATGGTTTCTTACTTTTTAATTGTTACAATCATCAACACAATTCACCTATGACCATGCACCCACCTCTAACTTGTGTTTTAATAATTCAATTTCCAGATCCGTTTTAGTTATCTGGCGGTCCAGCAGCACCATTTCATTTTCTGTTTTTTGTACTGTTTTTAATAAATGCACTTTGTAGATTTCTTTTAGTGGTAGCTGGGAACACATAAGGATGACATTATACAGTTGCACATGAATTCCACTGAATTAACCTCTGGAATTTACTGAATATCTCACTGTGTCAATCTGTGCTGTGGAGGTTGAGGGACCCTCTTCCTGCTGCCCAGCCATGCTCTGTTAAAATGGATAAGAATCCGTTAATACTTCAGTGTAGGCTAAAAGTCACTATAATCCACAAAAGCATGTAAAGACATGTGAATGGAGAGGAAATCAGTAACATCAAGATTTTACCTCTGTAGGCCTCTCGGGCTCCCTCTCAGACACCACAGAGAAGGCAGCAGACATTGTGGTCCCATCATCTTCATCATCCTGTTTAGAGTGTTGTGTTTCACTATGCTATACTTTAAATATGGCATAATCTCTGGACTATTGGCTACTTACAGTTAAAGTGGCACATGGATCCACTAGACCAAGTACGCCTTCAGAATCTGTTGAGACAAAAGAAAAACACATGAAAGGGAAATTAACATTGAAATATAGGCCCCAAAAAAGTTTGAGGCCTAGGCCTATTACATCTTATCAAAGCTGGTGGCTCCTGTGTAATCATGTCCGAGGATGAGGTCCCTCCAGGGATCCCCTCTGCGACTGGCCTCCCGACAGTCTGACTCATGGCCTGCTCCTCTGCCTCGGTCAGACGTGGTGGGGGTGGTCCTCCGCCAGTTTTGCGGGCAGATGCCCGCTTTCTGTTGGCTGAGTAGAAGTTAGATGTTGCTTTTCATATGTCTGATTTAACTGTATACAGGTGAGGACATTTATGTGTGTGAAAACAATATTATGTTGGAGATAATGCACACTGAAACAGCCGCTGAATGATATTTAGTGGTAAACATGATTAAAAAGAGGCACCCTGACTGTTATGCTGAGGGCTTACCTGTTTGAACAATGTTTTTATATTTCATCTTCAGCTGCTTCCACGTTCTTTTTTCGCCGGTGGGATTACATCTAAGTGACATAAATTGTAGCTATAACACCATTCTACTTGTTTGCATCTGTAGCCTAATATTATTGTGATTACATAAATGTATATAATAAATTTAAACTTACGCATTGACTCGAGCAGTAATCTTCTCCCACGCCGACTCGCGTTCTTTCGCTGCTGCAGCCGTGTTGCTTTCAAATTCGCCGTATGACCGCATTAATATATCCAGTTCCAGAGGACTGAAATATGACGATCTTTTCTTATCACTCGTTGCCATGGTGAATCGAGGGAACGGGGCTCCATTGATCAGGGCTTTTTAAAGTCGTGGTGCACGCGCTTAACTCAGAGTGAACAAACTCTGTGTTGATTGAACCAATTGAAATCACCTGTTCTGAAACCCGTAACTCAGAGTTTCCTGTCTCAGAGTAGATCAACTCAGAGTTCAGGGTTAGACTCCAGAGTTGGTTGAACCTGCTTCGTGAAACGGGGCCCAGAACACCAGGAAAACCTATCCAAGGGTCAATGTACGTCAGGTTGGAAGCGTCGAACCAGGGTGAGGTTGACACACCTTGTCTGGTCCTCAGGGCGTCCGTGGCATGAAGTGAGACCCTACGGAAGTAGCACTATGCACTAGGCGCTCCGCATCAATTGACAATACTGTTATTGGAGGAAGGAAAGAAATCAGGGCACAAACTTGTATACTAAAATGAGATGGAGATAATTGCAATATTTGTCGGAATAGTTCTGGAACAAATGGTGGAAGGAGTATCTGACCAACACTGCTCTAAGACAAAGATGGCATACGCCAAGAAGAAACATGCAAGTTGGAGATGTGGTGATCGTCAAAGAGGAGGAGGTTCCCCGAAACGAATGGAAACTGGCTGGGATTTTTCAAGTCCATAAGAGTGACAATGGACTAGTGAGGACAGTTACGGTGTTTCACGATGCTTCAATGTCCCGCAATGGCGTGTGAATGCACTCAAGAGCAATAAATGCATCGAGAACAGCAGTAAAGGAAGCGTGAACTCTTTACTGGACCAGGTCAGCTAAGTAACAAAGACCATACATCTGCAAGCTCTTCAAAGGACACGTAAAGAGTACAGCCATAGCAGAGGATGGTTTCGATCCATCGACCTCTGGGTTATGGGCCCAGCACGCTACCGCTGCGCCACTCTGCTGCTGACATCTGTACAAGTACCCAGCTTTGTGCGGCTCCTTTTGAGTGTCCTCTGTTGTCAGTGAACCTCACAAGGTCACAGTTTTTTTTCCTGATCAGGGCACCGTTTTAGGTTGGGTGGATGAGTGATCCAAAGCGCCAGATTAAGGTTCCTTACGCTCAGGAGGCACTGGTTGAAATCCCACAGCTGGCATTTTCCTGGTCAGCTCCATTATCCACGACTGGAATGATTTGGCAGCAAAAGACTGTCAGATTGTACAAGACACCTGAACACCTTGAGAAGAAGATTAAGAGAGGTTTTGTTCTAATGAGAAGGGTTTGTTTGTTGACATTGTGACATACAAAAGAAGAACTCCCCGTCGGGGAATCGAACCCCGGTCTCCGGCGAGCAGGCCTTTTTCTGCTTAACCTGGCCTTTTTGATCAAATCCACAGCTGACCGAGTTTCTCTGGGAAGACAAGAAGCGAGAGGTTCAGTCATCACTGGGAACTTTGGAAGTGTAGTCACCTTAAGTCAGGTCTGCTTTGGTGAACTTCAGAGGCATCATGACCAGTCTGCATCAAAACATTATCTGAAATCCTGTTGCAGGTTTCTGGCATTGATTCTTAATTCAGTTGCCATCCCTGATCGATGGTAATGGTAATGGTAATCATGCCCGCGTGGCAGGCGAGTCTCTTTACTTGTCTGACGTCTGTGTCGCATCCTGATTGGCTGGCAGCAAATGTCAACAAACTGCAAAGTGGCGCTGAGTGACAAAACATCACAATCACAACACACACACGGGATGCCAGGGGAGGCCGAGTACTAACAGAGCTGAGCGAGAGGGCATAAGAAAAAAATTTGTGACCTTGTGGTGGTTACCCGACAGCACCAAGGATATGTTGCGCGTCTGATGCGTAATGCATGCCAGGTGATGTTCATCTAGCGAGCGGACATTCTTGTGGGGGACAAGCTCAACAGTAGGAATGTTGAGAGAACTGACGAGTCCGCTATCAATGAAGTTCTCGATCGCCCCAGAGTCAATTAATGCTGTGGTAGGAGAAGCTTCCCCCGCCCAGGATATCGTACCTTCCACCTGAAGTCGGCCCACCAAAGCGGATGACGCAGCCGGTGTGGTTGGAGCGGGCAGTGCCAGCAGCTGGGGAATATCCCTGGTGGAGGAAGAGCGTTGGCGTGCTGGGCGAACTGGACAGCGGGAAATTGTGTGTAGGACTCCCACAGTACAGGCACAGCCACTGCTGGAGCAGGGAGGGAGGAGTGGTGCCGGAAGAGCCCCAGGAGGAGGGATTTGGAGCAGACGTGTGGGTCGGAGAGGCTCCGCCCTCTGCTGTGTGCTGCGCTCCCGCAGCCGGTTGTCGAGTCGATTGGATAGCGACAGAGAGCGGCTGGAATGACAAGGCGCTGCGGAGAGCATATCGGGCGAGTGTTAGAATAAAATGTAGATACAGGTATTATTTTGTTAGTTATCACCCTTATATCTATCCATTTGCTTAGACAATAGAAAGTGTTTGAATGTGCTGAAGAAAGAATGTTCCCGTGACCCTAATCAGAGACCCTCAGCGACCCCCAGGTCCTGGAGGTGCTTGGATGCACCAACAGCGACTCTGCAGATGCTCATGTTAATCCTGCAAGAATGTGTTAAGATAAGAACTCATAAAACATTAAAAGTAATTGCTCTCACATACACACACTCACATAGACAAACAAATACAGCTCGTGCAACTGTCTTCTCCACCCCCCCCCCCCCCCTTAGAGTTGCACGACCATGTAGTAGGGACCCCCGAAAGAGAATAAAAGGAGAGGAGTGTGAACTGCATATTCAGAGTGGAGCGGCATGTCACTGGGTATGTGGTTTCACTCACCTCGCTGCGAGAAACTTTGAATATTGTTGTCTGTCTCTTCTGTATTTTTGTATTTAAGTGTTTTTACAAGTGTCACAGGAGTTTGAACCTGACAAATACTCACTTAGGAGAACGTTAGACTGAAGTTCTAAAGGTCCCTGGTTCAAGCCCGGTTTTCAGAACAATCCCTGTTTATTTTGTGACTTGGCAAATAGTTTGAAAAGGCTTATTGGCTGGCTGAAAGGACCTTAACTTCATTCTTCAAAAGGCCAGACATCCAGCCATCCAGACAAGGTTAGAGGAGGTTACAAGCCTATTTACAAACCATTGACTCCAAGGGCACAAGTTGAGTCCATCGAGATATCAAAGTGACCCCGAGGGTGGCTAAGGTGTTTCTTTCAAGCCGCGATTGTGATGTCTTGTTTTGTTGAAGAAAAGCCCATTATTTCTGGAACAATTTTCCCTACAAAGGAGACATCTTTGTCCATTTGGACAATTGTCAATCTGCCCCCACTTTGGACACATCGTCGTGTTTCATTGTTTGGCAACTGCTTTGTGACTTCACCAGTCCCCTTAAAAGCCCCTTCCTTCAGGTTTCCATAGTGTAGTGGTTATCACGTTTGCCTAACACGCAAAAGGTCCCCAGGTCGAAACTGGGTGGAAAGATGGCCTTTCAAGTCCTTCTTTTACAAAAAAAAGTCAAGGTGACAAATAGGAACAAGGACATGTGCTTGATCTCTGAAGGGACTTGAACTCTTGATACTCAGAGTCTGATGCCCTACGAAGTGAGCCCCCAGGCCTTTGGTCAGAAGATTTGTTTTTGTGTATTTGGAATGAAATGTTTTCTGCATGTTGAACAATTTTCAACAGGAAAGATATCTTTCAGATGTATCAATAAAACTGCTGCCTGTCGCTGCCACACTCTTTGCATTTCACAGCTATTTTACAGTCTTTGGCTAAATGTTTTGTGGTAGCGCAACAGCGAAAACAGATTGAGTTTTCTTTTAGATAAGCTTTTCTCTCATCTAACGGTTTGACCCTAAACCCACGACATTTTGATAAGGGGTGTGGCTTGGTATGTATTGGGCATTGATCTGCTGGCTCATCTGTTTTCTTTTCTTTAACACTGTTACTTGTAGGTTTTGCTGTTACCTCTGTTTTTCTCACTGAAACTGTTTTGGGATTGTTATATTGTTTTGCATATCTTTCATGTTTTGTCTGAGTTACAGCGCAGTTCGATGAGAACGCAAAACTTGGATCGTTTCGGGTTTTTGCTTGCCTGGATATAAAACTTACAAAGTAAGTGAATGGTGGAAAGGAAACCCTGTGTTCTTCTTTGTACATAGACCTGAGTGATATCCAGCGTTCTTGCAGACCGTAGGGAAGCTTCTCGACAATAGGATTTACACCCCTAGCTGTGTCAAGATAAGCTAGACCATGCAGATATCCCTCTGCCTTAGCTGCCTGAATCTCCAAAAGAATGTCCCCTAACTCTCTGAGACGCTGATTATCTTTGTTCGAGATTTTAGGGAAGTTCTCTAGTTTTGACAAAAGAGCATTCTCAATGACCTCTGGTGAGCCATAGTTATCATCTAACCTCTCCCACACCAAAGCTACTCCTGCTGTAATGTTGTGAACATGTGCGGACCTGATACGCATAGCCTGTGTGGAAGACTCGGGGCCGAGCCACCTTAACAGTAAATCAAGCTCTTCTCTAGCTGTTAAATTAAGCCCTCTAATCACATCCTGGAAAGAGGTTTTCCAGGCCCAGTAGTTTTCTGGACAGTCATCAAATTTCAAAAGTCCAGAGCTCACAAGTTCTCTTCTAACGAGATGTTTAGTAAGATCAGTCATTTGTGCTGGTTCACAAGGATAGTCTCTGAGGCTAGCTGTGTGAGACACTGGAGCAGGAGGACAATGTGAGGACCTATTTTGATTGTAATCAAACATAACCTCACCATTAACAAAGGTCGTAGGCTGGTTTGTGACGGTGCCGGGGAGCGGATACCACTGGACTGAAGATGGTGGTGCTGGTAATGATGCTCGTGGTGCTGGCGTGGATGTGGTGAGTGGCTGCTGTGGGACCGGAGCTGGCTGCTGAGCGTCGGGTGTCACATAGTGAGCCTTCACATACTCGCTGGTGTGTTGAGCGGTGTCCTCTGGAGGGATCTGTGCCAGGTCTTCGAGAGAGCTGCCTTCCACTGCTGCTGCGCCTTCATAGACTGCTGCTTCAGCTGCGGCTGCCGTGGCACTTCTCTCGATCTTTAGCACATACAGACTGGCCTCCAGTTCTGCTTTGCGTTGTGCTGCTTCAGCCTCTATTTTAGCCTTTGCTTTCATCATTTCTGCTTCTCGGGCTGCATATTTCGCCTCCACCAGGGCTGCTTCGGCACTAGCCCTTGCTTTGGTGGCTGCGGAGCTGGTTGAGGACCTGCTGGACCTTGAAGTCTTTGTTTTTGAGGCGACTGACCTGGTGTCGTAGAGCTTTTGCGGCTGGTCCGACTCGTTTTGCTGCTCCATCTTGTATCGTCTGGACACGTGCTTTAGTAACAGCAGATGGTGTTTTAGCCCGCTGTGTAACAGTCCTTTTACTATTCTGTCCTCACGATGGTGTGACGTCTACCAAGGCTAGACAGATAGCAAACAACCAAAGAAATACTCCGTGGCCATGTATGTTCTTAGAGCTTTACTTGGCTTGCAGGCAGTAATCTCTTGTAACAAGTTGTAAAACTGTAATACACAAATAAAACAGTGTATCAGCAATGTGTACAGGCTTCATCAAAAATGAAAGAAAATGCAAAGTGAAAGTATAAAAAACTCAAAATGAAAACGTTTAGCCTAGCTAACAGTCACATGTGCAAATCTAGCATAGCATTCACATTCAACTGTAGCTCAAAATGCTAGTTTACGTTTTATTAAACACTCATATTTGCAGAAAATCATATAAAACTTCAAAACCTACGGACTAAGATACCCCAAGGCTGAAAACTGCAGATGAACCGTCACTGATGTGCACTGTGTGGTGGCTGTGTGCAGACTGAGTAGCTGGAACATGTTTGGGCAAAAACGAAAGCTATCTCAAGTTTGGCCACAAGGGGGCAGCGTGAGAGTGTGTGATTAACTAAGATTTGTCTTGAAAAATGCAAAAATAAATGTGATAACAGTACATTCTTAGTATTTGGGTGTTTTTTCTTTTAATTGTGGTAATTGTTTTTAATTCTGTAAAGCACTTTGTGTTGCATGTATTTGCAGGAAAAGTGCTATACAAATATTGTTGATTTGATTAGTCAAGAGAACATCAACAAAAATCAAAGGATTTCTCGCATGCGAAGCGAGCACACTACCATTTGGGCTAGATCGCTTGCTGTTGCAGCGTTGGCAGAGAACTATTTTGGTTCCTTTGCTGGAGTGTTGAAGAAAAGCCCATTATTTCTGGAACATGTAAAATGAACTACAATTTTCCCAACAAAGGAGAAATCTTTGTCAATTTGGACAATTGTCAATCTGCCTCCACTTTGGACACATTGTCTTGTTTCATTGTTCGGCAACTGCTTTGTGACTTCGGCAGTCCCTTTCCCCCCGGTTTCCACAGTGTAGTGGTTATCACATAACACGCAAAAGGTCTCCAGTTTGAAACTGGGTGGAGACATGGCCGTTCAATTACTACTTTTACAAAAAAAGCAAGGTGACAAATGGGAATAAGGATATGCAGATGGCAGAAGATGGTTTCGATCCATTGACCTCTGGGTTATGAGCCCAGCACACTTCCTCTGAGGTCCTTCAGACAAGAGCAAACAGCTTGTCCTTCGAGCCGGACTTGAACCAGCGACCTAAGGATGCAAGCTTGAACCACTACAGTCCTCCACTCTTCCAACTGAGCTATCGAAGGGCTTGTTGGTTTGGGGCGAGTGAGTACATCTGAGTGTTCCACGGCGTCTCATTGAGGTTGCGGGCTCCAACACGCTGTGGCTGAGAATGCCACTTTTGACAGAATTTTGGAGATAATCAAGTCTCAGGTAGAGATGATCGACTTTTCTGATCGAATTCAGAGGTCATGTGTTGGTCCCGAAAACGGTCTTGGCACTTTTTTCACCAATGAAAGGTATAATAACAGCCCTGTTGCATTGCCTGGGAATCGGACCCAGGTCGTGGCATGGCAGGCGAGAACTCTACCACTGATCCACCAATGCCTGCATAGGCACAGTGGAATTGTGTTGCAGGTCGAAGTCGAAGGACCATTTGGTTCCTAATTCATGTCCGTCAAAAAAATCACAACAGTGCACAGTGTCTTCTCTAAGAGTCAGAGTAAGATTCCTAGTTTACTTGTAGATTTGAGTTCAAACACATATCAGTGGTAAACGATTCAACTCAACTTGTGCGCTTGGAGTCAATGATTTGGTTTGTAACCTTCTCTAACATTGTCTGAATGGGTGGCCTTTTGAAGAATGAAATTAAGGTCCTTTCAGCCAGCCAATGAGGCTTTTCAAACTATTTGAAAAGTCGCAACAGAAACAGGGATTGTGTTCAAACCTGGGCTTGAACCATGGACCCTTTGAATGTCAGTCAAACGCTTTCCCAAGTGAGCTATTTCAGCTGTAAAGGCGGTGGTCTGCTTTTTCAGTCGGGGCGGTCAGGGTCAAACTGTGTCTGTGCCACGTGTGTTGCTGTGTTCCTGGTCCAGTGTGTTCTCATCTTGGGTTGGAATGTCCCCATGCTGGTAACGGGTGGGGAATACAGCAGGGGGGAATCCCGTACATTTGGCACCGATACAAAGGGTTGCAAATTGGGAAGAATGCAAGGGCTCCAACACAAGTGTCACACTTCTGACAGCTTCTTGCGTCTTGAAGTGGCGTCACCCCCATTCTAAAGTGTCTGAGGCTTCTGCTCCTGGGCAGTAAACCAGGGGTGCTTTTTAACATGTCTGCTGCTGAAAAGTGTACAAAGAAGACCAATCGCACCATGGGGTCTTGCATTTCTCCAGAAAACAGTCTTTGTACCTTAAGATGACCTCTGATAAAAAGTATGAAAACCAGAGTCATGGAAATACCAGTAGAGGACTACTGGACTTGGAACCAACGAGCCCCTCTTTCCTAGGCATGTAATTTAACAACTCAAGCATAGTGCCTGCAAAGCATGCAAACTTGACAATGGTGCCTTTAGTAGAAAAGGAAATCCTGTGTATCTGGCACGGACACAATAATAGTTTGCCAATGGGGAAAAAAAGTTCATAAGTGACCAAATTGGATTTCGAGTCCAACGCCTTAACCGCTCGGCCACCGTGACTGCATGGAAAAGACAAATGGGGGCAGGTGGACCCCATTGTCCTGGAACACAAATTTCGACCATGAGCAACGATCAGTACACCACCACCTGTGGTCGGTTAGCTCAGTTGGTCAGAGTGTGGTGCTAATAACGCCAAGGTTCAACCCCCGTATTGACCACTCTTCTTTATGTGCTCCAGGAACAACAAAAGCTCATGGTGACAACCCACCAGAGAGTGGACCCCATCCACAGGTGGGTGATCACCCACCCACGTGTGAAACACCCTTGACAAGGCTGCAGAAAGACCAGGGAGAGGTAGAGAAAACAGCATGTCAAAACAGAGCGGCAACAAACACCTTGGTCACCAAGACTGCAAGGAGCAGATCAATGGGGGCAGTGGACCCCATTATCCTCTACCCAAAATTTAGACCACAAGTGCAGAGAATGCGGACTGTGAAGGAACAACAAAAGCCCATGTCGACAACACCCCAGCCCTCATTACCAACAGTACACCACCACAAGGAAAACAGCATGGCGGTGACAAAAGCCCAGGCCTAAAACTCCCCGGGCCCCATAACCAACAGCGCACAACCCAGTCAACTGTGAAACACCCCCATCAAGGCTGCCAACCGCCCGGGGAAAGGTAAAAAAAAATAGTACGGCCCCGAAATTGCCACCTCCAAGATCGACTGAGGTCTTATACTGCCTACATGGACAAGCCAAATATCTTCTGGACAAAAAGACTAGTGTACCCCCGTACACAAAACAAGTATCTTCCTCGCATGCTGCCAGCTGATCCTTGACATCAGCTGTCACAGACATTCAAGTCATTTGGGGAACTCATCCTGATCCAGGGTTACCACTGATTTGTAGAGTAAGTAAATAAGTCACCATACACTTACTGTTAAAGGAAGACACAGTCCAAACACTCGATTGCTGCAGGGCAAGTAGGTTCCACCAAGACTTGAACTTGGATCACTGGATTCAGAGTGCTAACCATTACACCATGGAACCTGCAAGCGCATTTTAGGGTCCTGAAGTACACACTGTCAGACTACATTAGAGTTGATAGAACTTCACTGTGCACTGCTTTCCTTTCCCGAGACGCCGAATGGTGGTCCAGAATCTCTTCGAAGCCGTCCGGAAGTCATTCTCCATGGCCTCTCCAAACTCCTCCCATGTCAGAGTTTTTGCCTCAGCGAATGCCACGGACCGCTTGGACTGTCGGTTCCTGTCAGCTGAAGTCCCATAAGCCAAAAAGGCCTAATAGAACTCCTTCAGCTTGACGGCATCCCTCACCAATGGTATCCACCAATGGGTTCTAGGATAACCGCCACGACAAGCTCCGACCACCTTACGGACACAGCCACCTCGACAATGGAGGCACAGAACACCCCTGCTTCCCTCTGAACATGGTCGAAGCTCTGCACACAAGGAATACTTTTCTTTCCTACAGTTATAAATAAGCAATGTGACATGGTAGTGTACAGGACGTCTTCAGGCTGGTGCAACACACCCGAGCACCTCATGAAGAGCAGAGCTGTCCTTTCCGGGCGAAATCCATGAACTTGGAGGTGCAGTTTGCCCATTTGCAGGCAAAATTGCATTTTATTTTGGAGAGGTTGCCGAGCGAGCCAGGAGTTGAACCTGGAATCTTCTAATCTGTAGCCGGATGCTTTATCCATTGCACCACTTGCCTACACAATAAGACAAGGTGCTTGGCAGGAGAATGTAATTGGGACTGGGTTTTGATTGATATCTGTGGCTGTTTATGACGCCAAAATTGTGATTGGGACTTGGTAATTTACTCACTGACTGAGGATGCTGAGGGACTGATCCTGGACTCATTTCTGATCCCAACATCTATTCTATTATAAAACAAAGGATTCCTTGGAGAATGCAGGTATCGATCCCACTACCGTTCACATGCAAAGCGAGATCTACCATTTGAGCTAATTCCCCTGCTGTTGTACTGTAGGCAGAGAAGGTCTCATAACTATTTTGGTTCTTTTGATGGACACACTGTCAGGACCTTTCTGAGTGCAGCCAGAATACCGTCCCTGGTGGTCTAGTGGTCGGGAGTCAGTGCTCTCACTGCCGCGGCACAGGTTCCATACCTGTTCAGGGAACTGACTTTGGGCAGGTAATGACTATAGATCGGATTTGTCTTTGGCCTCGGTCGAATAGGTGGAAATATGGCCTTTCAATTCATTAGTTTACAAAAAAAAATCAAGGTGACGAATGGGAACAAGGATATGTGCCTGATCTCTGAAGGTGTGCACACGAGCATCTGTCCCCAGTTTGGACACACAATCCATATTTCCCGGATGACTGATCGGGTGCATTTGCCTTTAGCCATGAATTAATTAGCCGGCTCAGTTCATAGAGCATTAGACTTTTAATCTGAGGGTCCAAGGTTCAAGATCTGTTCAGGCGGTGAGTTGTGGGCCCCTTCCCTTAAATGTTAAACCCCAACCTCTTTGCTCTTGCTAATGTGGTCTATTTTCTTAGCCCCACAAATGTCCAAATTCACAATGGTTTTGCCTTTGAGAGCATTGTAGTACATATGACATGTATACTACATATGACATCAGAAATGATGGGTATTTCTTCAACAGAACAAGACATCTGATTCAAAACATTTACTTGACATGTTGGAGAGAAAAAAACAGCAAAGGAGTCGCAGAAACACCGACAAGGCACTGCTGGGATTTGAACCTAGGGTATCCTGTTTACAAGACAGGAACTTTGACCAACTAATCCACAGCGTCGGTGAAGGGCTGTCGTCAGTGTTAGGTGAACCACTGCGTGAAGGAAACCACACGAGTGGCCAGGCTTTCAACAGTACTGGTGAAATCATGCCAGTCTAAGCGGACAGAACCGACGATTATTCACCTCCTTGGTCTTCGCTGTGTCGAGGATGAGGATGTTGTTTGCACGCAACGACACCACAGCGGCCACCTCCTTCCTAAAAGCCCCTTCGTGCAGGCCTGTGATGCACCCGATCAGTCATCTGGGAAATATGGATTGTGTGTCCAAACTAGGGACAGATGCTCGTGTACACACCTTCAGAGATCAAGCAGATATCCTTGTTCTCTTGTGCTCTTTGTCACCTTGATTTTTTTGTAAAAGAAGGAATTGAAAGGCCATGTTTCCACCCAGTTTGGATATAGGGACCCTTTGCGTTTGAGGCAAACGTGATAACCACTACACTGTGGAAACCTGAAAGAAGGGGCTTTTAAGGGGACTGGCGAAGTCACAAAGCAGTTACCAAACAATGAAACACGACAATGTGTCCAAATTGGGGGCAGATTGACAATTGTCCAAATTGACAAATATTTCTCCTTTGTAGGGAAAATTGTTGGGGAATAATGGGCTTTTCTTCAACAAAATAATAAATCACAATTGTGGCTTTAAAGGTTTAAAAGCTAGCTGTGAAACAAACACCTGAGCCACCCTCGGGCTCACCTTGATGTTTCAGTGGACTCATCTTGTGCGCTTGGAGTCAATGATTTGGCTTGTCACCGCCTCCAACATTGACTGGATGGGTGGCCTTTTGAAGAATTAAGTTAATGTCCTTTCAGCCAGCCAATGAGCCTTTTCAAACTATTTGCAAAATCGCAACATGGACAGGAATTGTGCTGAAACTCGGGCTTGAAACAAGCACCTTTAAAACTTCAGTCTAACACTCTCCCAAGTAAGCTATTTCAGCTGCAAAGGTGGCGTTCTGCTTTTGTGGTCTGGGCGAAAAGTGGGGGTAGGGGGAAGCTGTTTCTGTGCCACGTCCTATGTTGTTTTATACCTGGCCCAATGTGTTCTCATCTTGGGTTGGAATGTCCCCATGCTGGTAACGGGTGTGGAATACAGTCCATTGATGAGGATAAGCGGTACAGAAAATGGATGGATTTCACTGGTTGAAGTTGTCAGCTACCACAAAAATGGTCATGCGCCACGAGCCTGTTCTGAATTCCCCTTTGGCCAATCGACACCACAACAATTTTCAGAATTGTAGACAGTTGTGTGATTTCCCGACGGGAAGCTCCTGTTTTGTATGTCACAATTTCATGTTGAAACTTGAGCAGGGTTACGATTGCAACAACCAGTAGGGTAAAGCAAACCCGTCTTGATTGTTACGACTGATTGTCCTCTGGTCTTCATGAGGTGCTCGGGTGTGATGCACCAGTCCTGGAAGATGGCAAAGGTGCATGGTCAAAAAGGTTTACTTAAACAAGTTATTCCTTGTGTGCACGGTCAGCTCATTGGCCTTCTCACTGTTGAGGACGAGGGAGCAGAAATCTGCTGGCTGTACTTGACCACAGTAGGAGGAAAAAACAGGTTGGCTTGACATTTAAGGGAACATGGACTTGAACCCTGGACCCTCAGATTAAAAGTCTGATGCTCTACCAACTGAGCTATCCAGGCCCTTGATGAAAGAGGAGAACTCACAAGGCAAAATCTGCTAGCATACTGTACTTGACCTTGCAGACATGAATAAACCGTGGTCCTGAAATTGTCACCTCCAAGATCGACTGAGGTCTTAAACTGCCCACATGGACAATCCAAATATCTTCTGGACAAAAAGAGTTCATGGTCAGACAAGACAAAGGTTGAGCCAGTCACCTGAACATTAAACTTTTGATCTGAGCGTCCGGGATTCGAGTCCCTGTTCAGGTGACCAGGTCTGAGGTCCACTTTGCAAATGCCTCATTTTTGCCCTCAAAAAAGGGCAACAGGACAATCCCTTGGTACTTTATGGAAACTACATGAGGAGCCTGGCTTTTAACTGGAACTGGAAAGACTTGTGGCCCTGCACACAAACCAAGTATCTTCTGATCAGCTGATCCTTGACATCAGCTGTCACAGACATTCACGTCATTTGAGGAACTCATCTTGATCCACAGTCACCACTGATTTGGAGAGTAAGTAAATAAGTCATCATACACTTACTGTTAAAGGAAGACACAGTCCAAACACTCGATTGCTGCAGGGCAAGAAGGTTCTTGGATCACTGGATTCAGAGTCCAGAGTGCTAACCATTACACTACAGAACCTACAAGTGCATTGTAGGGTCCTGAAGTACACACTGTCAGATTACATTAGAGTTGATAGAACTTCACTGGGCAATGCTTTCCTTTCCCGAGACGCCGGATGGTGGTCCAGAATCTCTTCGAAGCCGTCCGGAAGTCATTCTCCATGGCTTCCCCAACCCCCCCCCCCTGTCAGTTGAAGTCCTATGAGCCAAAAAGATCTTCAGCTTGACGGCATCCCTTACCAATGGTATCCACCAATGGGTTCTAAGATTACCGCCACGGCAAGCACCGACCACCTTACGGCCACAGCCGCCCCGACAATGGAAGCACAGAACACCCCTGCCTCCTCTGAACATGGTCGAAGCTCTGCACAAAAGGATTACTTCTATTCCTACTGTTATAAATGAGCAATGTGACATGGTAGTGTACAGGATGTCTGCAGGCTGGTGCAACACACCCGACCACCTCATGAAGAGCAGAGCTGTCCTTTTCCGGGCAAAACCCATGAACTCGGACTCGGAGGTGCAGTTTGCCCATTTCAGCTGCTCCAAATTTGTCTGCAGGCAAAACTTTAATTTTAGACTCAGGTCAATTGGAAAGGTTGGCGAGTCCCAGGGGTTGAACCTGGAATCTTCTGATCCGTAGTCAGATGCGTTATTCATTGCACCCACTGTACTTGACCACAGTAGGAGGACAAAAGAGGTTGGTTTGACATTTAAGGGAAGGGGTCACTTGAACAGGTCTTGAACCCTGGACCCTGCGAATAAAAAGCTGATGCTCCAACTGCGCTATACAGGCCCTTGATGAATGAGGGGAACTCACAAGGCAAAAACTTCTGACATACTGTACTTGACCTTGCCATGGACAGAGATGAAGAAGCCCCGGTCCCGAAATTGCCATAGATACAGCCTGCAGTTAGCAAGTCATAATCAGAAGGAATATCGACTTTTGACTTCAATATTTATGCAACTGAACAATAAACTCCCATGCAAAATGGAGCCAAAATGGATACAATCTAGGGTTACAACAGTAACCTTCCCATACCTTTATAGAAACAAACCAAAACCAACCTCACTTGAGTTGGATTGACCAAAGGAACCATGCAAAAACGGAAACAATCGAGTTATATTACTCCGATTCGAGACACATTACCACAAGTTGTTGCAATTCTCAAGGGTGTTTGAGCCACGCATCCATGTACTTTTAGACTATTCTTAAATAGTAAATAATAAATAAAATAATCCTAAAACCAAGGCAGTGCATCATGGGGCATCCGGATATGAACCAGGACCTCCTGATCTGCAGTCAAATGCTCTACCACTGAGCTACACCCCCTCAAACACACCATGCATCGTTACACGATGGGAACTATGCATATGCACTAAACCAGCACATCCTCATGGTGACTGGGAGAATTTAGCAAACAAAGATTGACTTCTTGATGGGTCAGCTAGGTCGAAAAGGTTTACTTAAACAAGTTATTCCTTGTGTGCAGGTCATCTCCTTGGCCTTCTCGGTGCTTAGGATGAGGTAGCAGAAATCTTCTTGCATACTGTACTTGAGCACAGTAGGGGGACAAAAGAGGTTAGTTTCACATTTAAGGGAAAGGGCCTACACCAGCTTAAGGCTCCTTTCTCTCAGTAGGCACTGGTTGAAATCCCACAGCTGGCATTTTACTGGTCAGGTCCATTATCCACAACTGGAATGATTTGGCAGCAAAGGACTGTCAGATTGTACAACTCAGCTGAACACTTCAAGAAAATGATTAAAAGACGTCTTGTTCGAGGGGGGTTTGTTTTCCCGGACTGGTTGTTGCAACCGCAACCCTGCTCAAGGTTCAACGTGACATACAAAAGAACAACTACCCGTTGGGGAATCAAAACCCGGTCTTCCACGTGACAAGCGGAGATACTGTCCATTATACTAACGAGGACTGCTTCTGAGCATTTGTGGTGTCAATTGGCCAAAGCGGAATTCAGAACAGGCCCTGGTATCCCACAACGGGGCGAGGTGCAGTTCCTCCTCTTTGTTGTCATCATAAGGGTCTTCTGAATCCCTCTTGGTCTGTCCTGTCACCTCGGACCTGTTTGCCTTGGAAGACCCGACCAGAGGCATATAGCCCCAGAAAACATAGCCCCTCGAATCACCCGGGCACTCAAACCCCTCCACCACGATTCACGATTCACTGTGTTTCAGTGATTCCTGTGCGAGGTTTAAAAAACAGCTGTGAAAGAAACACCTGAGCTACCTTTGGGGTCACCTTGGTATCTCGGTGGACTCAACTTGTGCCCTTGCAGTCGATGGTTTGGCTTTTAATTTCCTCTGGCATTGGCTGGATGTAAAGTTAAATTTCTTTCAGCAAAGGCTCAAAATCGGGATTGAACCAGGGACCTTTAGATCGTCAGTCTTACGCTCTCCCAACTGAGCTATTTCAGCTGCAAAGGTGGTTCTCTGCTTTTTCCAGTGCAGGCAATTTCACCTAGATCTCTATTGTAACAGGCATCCTTACACCATGACTGAAAAGGATTTCATGGATTCCCTGACATGTTTTTGGTCTGAGGATTTGCCATGGACATTGAACCTCTTGTATCAGAGGTTCGACCAACAGTTGTACCCTTCTCTCCAGCACCCTGGAATAGACTTTCCCAGGGAGGCTGAGGAGTGTGTTGCTTTGTCCGGCTCCTTGTACGTTGACAACCCCAAACCCCAATGGATTTCTAGTCCATCGCCTTAACCACTCGGCCACAACAACTTGCAAAGAACCTCGCCGATTATAGCGTTGCTTTTCAGTTGAAATGCAAGGGAAACTGCCAATTCAGTCAGCAACCATGAAGATCCAGGCAATTTCACCTGGATCTCCATTGTCACAGACGTCTTGACACCACAAGTGCCCCCAAAACTGCACGTTGTCAGCAGAATTTGAACCGGTTAGTTTGAACCTGTGTTAGCTTTATTTAGGAAGACCCATTGTGGCCCTTCGGGCTCACAACTACTTAGTGGGATTTCGGATGATCCATCGTGGTCACAGGCGTCCTGACACCATGACTGCCCCAAAAGACCAGTGGTTAAATTGCAAGGACAACTGCTTGCCAATTTAGTGATATTCAGGATGACCCACTGTGGTCCTTCCAGCTCACGACTTAGTGGGATTTAGGATGGTCCATCGTGGTCCTTCTGGCTGACCTATTTGTTCAGGTGTCTTGACACCACGAGTGCCCCCAAAACTGTACGTTGTCGGCAGGATTTGATGTGCCAGGAAACCCCAATGGATTTCTAATCCATCGCCTTAACCACTCGGCCACAACAAATTGTCACAAACGCAGAACCTCACAGATTATGCTGTTGTATATCAGTCGAAATGCAATGGAAAATGTTTGCCAATTTTATGAGCAACCATGAGACTTGTCAACTCGTGAGTGGTATTGCAGCTCACGGTTTTGGGGGATCTCACATGAATTCCCATGAATCCCCTGACACGATTTTGGTCTGATGACTTCCCATGGATTGCCACCATCAGTGATGTCTTGACACCAAGAGTGCCTCCAAAACTGTACGTTGTCGGCAGGATTTGATGCGCGGGAAAACCCCAATGGAGGCAATTTTCATGGATTCCCTGACATGTTTTTTTCCTTCAACCTCACAAGGTCACAGTTTTTTCCTGATCAGGGCACCGTTTTAGGTTGTGTGGATGATTGGTCTTAAGCGCCAGATTAAGACTCTTTTCTCTCAGAAGGCACTGCTTGAAATCCCACAGCTGGCATTTTCCTGGTCATGTCCATTGTCCTCGACCTTTAGATCTTCAGTCTAACGCTCTCCCAACTGAGCTATTTCAGCTGCGAAGGTGGTTCTCTGCTTTTTCCAGTGCAGGCAATTTCACCTAGATCTCTATTGTAACAGGCGTCCTTACACCATGACTGAAAAGGATTTCATGGATTCCCTGACATGTTTTTGGTCTGAGGATTTGCCATGGATCGCCACCGTCAGTGAAGTCTTGGCACCATGAGTGCCCCCAAAACTGTACGTTGTCGGCAGGATTTGATGCGCGGGGAAACCCCAATGGATTTCTAGTCCATCGCCTTAACCACTCGGCCACAACAACTTGCAAAGAACTTCGCCGATTATACCGTTGTTTTTCAGTTGAAATGCAAGGGAAACTGCCAATTCAGTCAGCAACCATGAAGATCCAGGCAATTTCACCTGGATCTCCATTGTCACAGACGTCCTGACACCACAAGTGCCCCCAAAACTGCACGTTGTCGGCAGAATTGGGGGCACTCTCTCATGAATTCCCATGAATCCTGTGACACGATTTTGGTCTGATGACTTCCCATGGATCGCCACCATCAGTGATGTCTTGACACCAAGAGTGCCCCCAAAACTGTACGTTGTCGGCAGGATTTGATGCGCGAGGAAACCCCAGTGGATTAGTTCATCACCTTAACCACTCGGCCACAACAACTTGTCACAGAGCTGGTCTAGTGTTCCGCGACCAAGACGAAAACCACATTGGACCTCTTGTAGCAGAGGTTCGACCAACAGTTGTACCCTTCTCTCCAGCACCCTGGAATAGACTTTCCCAGGGAGGCTGAGGAGTGTGTTGCTTTTTCCGGCTCCTTTTGAGTGTCCTCCGTTGTCAGCAAACCTCACAAGGTCACAGTTTTTTCCTGATCAGGACACCGTTTTAGGTTGTGTGGATGATTGGTCTCAAGCGCCAGATCTTTTCTCTCAGAAGGCACTGCTTGAAATCCCACAGCTGGCATTTTCCTGGTCATGTCCATTATCCTCGACTGGAATGATGTGGCAGCAAAGGACTGTCAGATTGTACAGTTAAAATACAAGTTAAACTTTCAAGTTTGATTTAGACAACTTAAAGTTTGAGCGCAAGTTGGAAGTGCCTCACTTTGTACTTTGCTTTTGTTGGATCAACACCAGCTGCATTTGTTGGGTGAATTGATTTGTGGTGTGTTTGCCTGAAGAAGGCCCATAGTGGCCGAAACGTCGCAAGGACACACCCACCAAGCCTGTTAAGGTCTTCTTTTGTTTAAGAACTTTACTTGTTTGTTTGTTTACTTGTTTGTTTGTGTGTTTATTTACTTGTTTATTTTTACATTCTTTAAAATAAAAAAAATAAAAAAAATAAAAAAATCATCTAAAAACCAAGAAAAAAATCACAAAACATAAAAAATAATAAAAAAAATATATACAAATTCATACCCAGTGTACCAACATGGACCCAAGGGAGGGGGGTTGGACACTAGTACAGTACGGGAGGCGTCGTGCCCGTGCCCGCAGGAGGGACACACGACCGCAAAGGGCCATCTCCCAGTCCCGACAGGGGGGAGGTCCTAACTGGAGGGGGGCCAGAGCATTCTCTACTGCCCCCCCGAATAGAGGGGGCAGGGGGGCTCAGCCCTACATGCCCAACCCTAACCCTAGCCCTAACCCTAACCCTAACCCTAGCCCTAGCCCTAGCCCTAGCCCTAGCCCTAACCCTAACCCTAACCCTAACCCTTACCCTAACCCTAAACCCTAGCCCTAGCCCTAACCCTAACCCTAGCACATCGCACTAAATGTGTTCCATAAGTGCCAAAACCCTAACCCTAACCCTAACCCTTCTTTTCTGAGCGAGTGGAGTGCCTTTTTGGACGTGGCACAAATGTGCCATAAAGCACATCACACTAAATGTGTTCCATAAGTGCCAA